>NW_022589712.1:23272119-23284118 GCF_004348235.1 Phoca vitulina | reverse complement strand
CCCCCCCCCCCCCGCTTAGCCACTGGAGTGACGTCCCTCAGTGAAGCGGACTTATAAGATTTCCGATTTTGTGCTCTGTTGCTCTATCACTTGAAGGCAGTGGCTGACAGAGCCTCCCTCCCACTGCCAGGGTCTATCTTCCCGAGTATCACCTCGGATTCACATCTCCGCACATCCTACCTTCCAGAAAGTGGTCGCTTTTCTGTTCAGCGAGTTGCTGCTATTCTTTTCTTCGATCTCCTGTTGAGTTTGTAGGTGTTCTGAATGGTTTGATAACTACCTAGCTGAATTACTGGGACCAGATGAAATTTTGGTCTCCTACTCCTCCGCCATCTTGCTCCTCCAAGAAGCTCATGTTTTAAAGGTAGAATTACACTTGAGCACAAATAATTTTAATTCATTAATAGGTAATAAGGCATAGAGGATCTGCTTGCTCCTAAAACTTTCTTGGGTGCAAAGGAGGTCATCAAGGAAGGTTCATAGAGTTAAGCTGATGCTTGAGGAACTAAAGACAAATTAAGTAAATAAACAAGTAAATGGCATTCATGGAAGGTGGATTAATTCCACACAGAAACACTCAGATGTCTACACAGAGAAAAAAAAGCTCATGAGGTGTCCATGAAATAGCAAATTGTATAACATGGCTGGAGTCCAGGGGTGGCAAGGAAGGAAATATGGCTGGAGTCCAGGGGTTGGGAGGTAGGGTGGGTCATGAATGGCAGATTCTTAAGGAATGCAGTTGCTTTTATTCTGTAGATGATGAACAGCTGTTAAAGAACAGAGAGTATCTAGAGAATGGTGAATGCAATTAAATTAATTCTATATTTTAAACCAAACAATTAACTTCACCTGAAATCACCATGCCAACAAATACCCTATGTCATGAAAAAGAGAAAAAGAATAGCTTATTTTGACAACTGATATAATAATATTCTGTGTTTAAAAAAGAAAATTCTACCAGTCTGTGGCATATTGCAAAAATGGCAACACAAGTGGCTACCATCAAAAATAGATGAAGGGGATTAAGAAGTACAAACTTCCAGTTATAAAATAAATAAGTCACAGGAGTGAAAAGTACAGTATAGGGAATATTCTCTCATATTTGTATGATAGCAAATGGTAACTACACCTATCATGGTGAGCATTTTGTAACATATATAAATGTCAAATCACTATGCTGTACACCTGAAATTAATACACTCTTCTATGTCAACTATACTTCAGTTTAAAAAAAAAAAATCCATGCATTCTGAGGAACTTTTAATTTCAAAAGATAAATATGCTTGTTATCTTTACAGTGCATCTGTTAAGATCCTTACCGAGCCAGAAGCAGCACCACTTTGTGTTACTACATTTGTGTTAAACACTCAATGGTAAAAACAAACAAACAATAAATAAAGCCAAGAATTCATAGACTTTAAAAAGAGATTGAAATCTATGCTCTACCCCTTGGATATGGAATGACCTTGTTACTTTTGCACCGGCCATTCAAATGTGGACTAAACAGTTTCATGTGAATGCCACACCTGTCCCCTATGCACATATCCAGTCTCTTAGACTCCTCCTGCTACTATGTCTGCAAGTCCAAGCTGGCCTGCTAGGGGGTAAGAGACATGTGGGGCAGACATGAGCTGAAGCCATCTTTTACCAACTCTCCTCCTGCTGCCCTGGTCACTAGCCACAGTCATATGAATGGGCCCAGCCACGAATGACTGCATAGCTAGACCCAGCCCACATTGCTGATCCATAGAAGGAGGAGCAAAAGAAAGGATGTTATTGTAAGCCACTAGATTTTGGAGTAACTTGTTACACAGCAAAGAAAACAGAGACACAGTCTATAAATTACATGTCAGCAAATGCAACATTTTCATAAACAAATTTCATTTATTGGTCTTTCTCTAACAAACTTAAACCACACCATTTGGCAATCAATCATTCATGTTCAGTTGGTGATTCTCATATACAATGTAGTAAAAGTAAGGTAGATTCCAGTCATTTGAAATGGTTTCATTCAAACATGGACTGGGGCTGTTTCACTTAGTCCAAGGAAAAGGTTTTGGTATAGCCAGTGAATAATATAAATAGGGTTTGAGAGGGAGAATTTATCCTACTTACTAAAATAAATTGTTTTCAAGTACTTAGAACTTTCATTAACATACAGATAACAGAAAAACTAATGGGCTAAGTCAAATCATCCTTATATTCACACCAGTTCATTAGCTTAGAATGTTACAATTTGTACAATAAAGCATTAGAATTGCAGTTGAAAAAATATTCTGTTCCTTTCTTTGTTGATTCAAATGGATTTTCCTGTCATCTGGTATTAAATTAGTGAAATGTTCTGATATTTACCCATCAATAATTCTCCCACTGACAGGCAGTCTTGCACATATTTCACACTTAGGATGCCCTATCTCTCTGTCTCCAAAAATCTAAGTCTCTCTCCTGAGTTGTGTCTTAGCCCCTTGCATTTTTTTAAATTAAATACTCTATTGATCATCTCTAAACGTCAAGTCCATGATCTGAGTGCACCATTCTGTGACCATATTCTTTCATCTAACCTAGAAAGGAAAGTATTGTGATAATAATTACAGGCTGTGAAATCTAGACAAAGAGGAAAAGAAATATGGGAGAAAGATTTTTTAAATATTTGACCTTCTAACATCATGACCTTATAATATAGAGTGGTATTTATTGTTTTTAAAACATTCATACTTTCTTTTAATACACATTCCATCAGCAATATCTAAAAATTACTATTTTACTGCACCTTCTATTATATAAGAAATCATCATTGTTAAAACTGTCAATTACTTAAGTAGAATCTGGTACTTTATTATTCCTTTAATTTGTATTTGTTTTGTTATCAGTGAGATTGAATATATTTTTGTAGGTTTATTTGAATTTTTTCTTATTCATTTCCTAGTCCTATCCTTTGAGAGTATCTTAAATAATTAGGTTTTATTTTGCTTCCAATTCTCCCATCTCTTCTCTCTCTTTATCTCTTCCCCTTATCTTCTTATTTCTCACTTATATTTGCCTTTAAACATTGGGTTTATAATAGTAAATAAAAAGCAGAGTAAATAAATAAAAGTGCAGAGTTGGTAATAGAGAAAATCTACACCAGGAACGGGCAAATTTGGAAATGTTCTTCCCCAGTGCTTACCCTTCAGAAGACACCCATAGTTTGGCCAAGCTCCAAGAATGGACTACTCGGTCCTCTTAAGGAAGACATTTCAAGAATCCCCATTCTGGACAACTTCAGAGAATGAGAAATGAGAAATGACTATAATCCTACCCAGACAGATGATTTAGTTGACCTGTTGGAATGTTGCTACTTCCTGAATTCTTATATATAAAGAACTGAGTGTTTCAGAATCCCAAACTTTGCCAGGAATCAAGCATCTAAAGGAAATGGTAGGAGAGAGGCCGGCCAGGCAGAAAAGCACAGAGGAAGCAGTTATTCAATTCTCCAATTAAAATTCACAGGAAGAGACATGACAAAGCAATAGTTCTCAAAGTATGGGTGCTTGAACAAACAGCAGCAGCAGAGA
Source organism: Phoca vitulina (assembly GCF_004348235.1). Taxonomy (NCBI): domain Eukaryota; kingdom Metazoa; phylum Chordata; class Mammalia; order Carnivora; family Phocidae; genus Phoca; species Phoca vitulina. The sequence goes on along the minus strand of NW_022589712.1, from coordinate 23,280,564 downwards.
ACTTATTAGAAATGCAATTCCTCTGGCCCTACCTCAGAGCTACTTAATCAGAAGCTCTAGAGTAAGACCTGAAATCTGTGTCAACAAGTCCTTCAGGTGATTCTGAAGCACACTCAAGTTTAAAGACTATTCGTCTTGATAACTATGTGCTTACCTGCATAAATAAATAAATAACATCTTCTTTCCAAATTGTCCCAGTTTGTCTTGTCTCTCTTGGTATGCAGTGCTTTCATGCTCACCACCATTATATGACAGTTAATTTAAAGTTTCCCAGGGTGGGAGTAATCTAAAATTACCTTTTAAGACAGAAACACACTCCTGCCTAGAAACCTGGAAACTCAATTAACTTTTAAGATTCTCGTTGGACTTCCTGAGCCTGTTCAGATACCAGAACTTTAAAAGAAAGGGAGAATTTTTTTTTGTTTTACTTTCAGGTTATTATCTGGGGTCTCTCCCAGAAAAGATTCTCAAAGACCCACCCTTCCTTCCCTCCTTCCTTCCTTCCTTCCTTCCTTCCTTCTTTCCTTCCTTTCTTCCTTCCTTGTTTCCTTCCTTCCTTCCTTCCTTCTTTCCTTCCTTTCTTCCTTCCTTGTTTCCTTCCTTCCTTCCTTCCTTCCTTCCTTCCTTTGCTCATTCATGCTTGCCCTGCATGCCAGGGTACTTGCCTTTGACTGGGATACATATAAAAGTTAGCCAATAGATATGGACCATGCCCTCACAGTAACTAAAGTCTAGAAAGGATGATTGATGTGGGTTATAAAGTCACACATTCTAAACTATAATAAGTATCATGATGGAGAAGTAAGAAAGGGGATGTAATCTCTAAATTCAGGGAAACGTTCCCCAAGTCAGTAGCAAGCATATATCAAGACTGTCCTCTAGATGTTTGTCCATCTCTTTAAAGAATAAAAAGAAACACTTCTGGGAAATTTGAAGGGTGGTAAGAAGGGGAAAAAAATATTTTCTTTCTCTTCCTTCAGATGAAGTAAACATAGGAAGGGGAAAAAATGTTTCCTTTATAGTAGTACTGATTATTTCTATCTATCCTGATTACTTTCAGGATTAGTATTATGTAAAAGGTGCCAAAACCCATCCCTTTTGAATAAAAAGGTAAATATGTGTTACATCAACAACCTCCATTTATTATAAAGATGAAGGTGTAAACTGGGTTTTCAACTGAAGGGAGGTGGGGCAGTTCTTATCAGCAGATATGACATCCAGATATGATATGCAGATATGATCTGCAGCACATGATATGATAAGAATTGGGTCTGTCCATCAAAGCTAAATTCAAATAATTGAGCATATTCCAGTATCCGAGTAGTCAAAACAACACTTTGTCACTCAATCCAAGGAACTTGAAAAGAAAAAGAAAGAAATTTTTGTTAACAGCCACTGAAATAAGTAAAAGTGGTCAGCATTGATGAACTCTAAAAAAGCAGATCAAAGGAAAAGGAGCCCCAAATTATTTCATAACAAGTCAATAGAACAAAATCACATTATGATACTCAGTTCTTGCAGTCAGCTGAGGTGGAGGAACAAGTCAAGGTTAGAGTGGTTAGAAATATCAAAACATCTATAGAGGAAGATCAACTTGAAGGTAAGAAAAATGCTTTCTATTTTTTGGATAAATATAATGTGCAGAGTTGTTGAATCACTAGATTGCACACCTGAAACTAATATAACACTATATATTAACTACACTGGAATTAAAATATAAAACCATTAAAACACATACACACACAAAGAAAATGTCTTCTACTGACCAAGATAACATCATTACGGTTTCTACAAAGGAGAGATTCTTCTGTGACCAGAGGGAAAAGAGTACCATCACTCTCCCTGGAAAATGTCAATGTAGGGGTACCTGGGTGGCTCAGTTGGTTAAGTGTCTGCCTTCAGCTCTGGTCATGACCCCAGGGTCCTGGGATCGAGTCCCGTGCCAGGCTCCCTACTCGGTGGAGGGCCTGCTTCTCCCTCTCCCTCTGCTGCTCCCCCCTGCTTGTGCACTCTCTCTCTCTGTCAAATAAATAAATAAAATCTTTAAAAAAACAAAAGTCGATGTAAAGTTGGGCTAATCTTATGAGTAGGCGAAATAGAGTGTGACCTATGCAGTGAGATATATTTTTCTATTTGTTCTATGGCTATCCTTTTATTGCATTTTCTTACCTCCAATGTTTTCATTTAATCTTTAAAAAGCTAGTGCATTTTACATGTTTCCAAAACAAAGAAATGTAAAGAAACGTATGGATGAAGGAAATCTCCTTCCCACCACAGTTCTCTGTTTGCTCAGCTCTTCTCCCCACCCCATTCTTACCAGGTACTAACATTATCACTTGGTTGTGTATCTTTCCAAAATTCCTTCAAGCGTATACAATAAAAATCTCATATATATTTTTTCTACCATTTATCTACTATTTTTACACCAGGCCAGCATGCTACACCCACTGTTCTGTTCCTTGTACTTTTCATTTGACAATATGTAATCTTACCATGATGATACAGACAACTTCTTATATTTTACAGTAGGACATCACTGAATTATATTGGACACACAGCATTATATACTTAGGATGAGCGAGGCTGAGGAACTTCTCATATGTTTAAAGAACCATTTTGCATTATTTTTATGAACTGCTTATATTATATGTCCTCTCCTCTGCCAAGTTATTGGAAAGTTTGATGTTCAAACATTTGAACAATCAGTTTGGCACAATCACCAGCCAATAGCAAAGGATGCCAGCCTAATCCAAATGCATGCCAGGTGTAACCTGGTATGCCTTTGGCACCATGTTCCAGTGGAAAATTAGACCTGATTGTTGGTCTTTTCCTAGATGCTTTCAACATACAAAGAGTATTGAAAATAACTTTTTCCAAATGTGTCATTTATCTTCTGAATTTGCTTATGTTATTTTTTTGGAAGGCAATACAAACGTTTTTAATTTTAGATCATTAAGTTTTCAAACCCTTCTTTTATGCCATCCACATTTTCAATTAGAGTTTTCCACTCCAAGAATTTGAGCAAATACTTTTATTACATTTTTGAGTACATATATTTCAAATTTTCATGCATAAACTTTAAAAGATGTTATCCAAGTACACGCTGTGATATATAAATATGTCTAAACTTTCTTTTCCCCAGATAGTTACTTTGTTGTCTGACCCTACTTATTGATGAGCCCATCCTTTCCCCATTGACTCAACAACAATCTTACCCATATATTAAATTCCCATATGAATTTGGGCTTAATTCTATACTTTCTATTTTATTTCATTTATCTGTATAAATCCTCATGTACTAGCACCACAGTGATTTAATTAGTAAATCTTTATGCTTTAAACCTTTTAAGTCTTCTCTACCCTCATTGCTCTTCTTTTTCAAAGTTTTCCTATTTATTTTTATTTCCCCATATTAGATTTAGTATCAGTTCAAAAAACATGTTGGTGCCATTCTCATACATTCCTGGTGGGAACAAAAGTATGGAAGGGAAGTTGGTAATATCTAGCAAACTGCATGTTCTCTGACCTTTGAACAAGAAATCCTAATTCTAGCAATCTATCCCTAGAGATTCATTAGCAAAAATGTAAAAAGATATATGTACAAGAAAATTCACTGAAGCACTATTTGTAATGGCAAAAAAGCCCCCAAAAAACTAGGAAATCTTAAATTATTATCAACAAGTGACTTGTTGAATAAAATATATATATCTACACAATGGAGTAAAATAAAGCAATAAACAAGATTAAGGATGATCTCTATATACTACTATGGAGTGACCTGAGTAAAATTATATCTAACGGGGTTTTTTAGATTCCCTTTGTTTCTCTGACTTTTTACCTCCTGTCATGTCTTTATGGTCATTTTCTCTTTCTTTCTTCGGTAGATTAATGATTTATCTACTTTTTTTTTCTCAAAGAACCAGCTATGGTATTTATTAATGTTTGAGGTTGCTTTGTGACCTCTTATCTGATCAATTTCATGAGTATAACAAGGACACTTGAAAAGAATAGGCATTCTATTTTCAGGGTTCAAAGTTTGATATATACCAATCAGACTTTCTAAATTATGTTATTTGGGTCACCTATAATCTTACATTTTGTACAGTTTGATCTACCATAGATTGAGAGAGGTAAATAAAATTCATCTACTACTAGTAAGTAGATACATTTTTCCTTTTAATCTCCTGTATTTTCAGCTTTTTATAGGTACTTGTATTTGAGTCATAACTACTCATAATGTTTATCTCCGTTATAAATTCCTCATATTAGCATTACAAAGGAGGCTCCTCTTTCTCCTTGAGTAATTGTTGGCCTAAACTGCATTTTGTTTAATCTCTTAAAAGGCGAGATCCTCACATAATTTTTGTTTGCACTGCATGAGAATACAGTTGCCCCTTTTTACCCCACATTTTATGAATTATTTACTCACTGACTTTGACTTCAATCTAGAGTTAGGTTTTCTCTATTCTCCAATCTGAAAATCCATGTCTTTTAATTGGTGTACTATTTATTGACATGCAGATGTCAATAAACATTGCCTTGCCAGAAATATCTATCTGCTGCACCACTCCAATGAGTGCTCTTAGAAATCTTCCTTTTAGGTTGAGATATTACCTCTCATCTCTCTTTTCTTGGCACCTCTGCCTCACTCTCTACGTGGTTCTCCCCCGGAGATAATGCTACATTCAGCAATCAATTGTACGAGAATACATTAAAAGTCTATGTAAAATGTGCAACAATGAAATGCACTTTTGTATGACTTACGAAGTCATATTCAACACCACTTGGGCTTCTGACCTTTCCAATCCTGGTCCCAAGACTACAGTCTAAGATTTCTACTTTCCTTGGAAATAAGTTGAACATCTTGCCTTCCAAATATAGCCAAAATAAAATTCAAAAATCTCTGCCAAAGCACAATTGTCCAGTATGAGCCCTGCATTATCCCCCAAAAAGAATCCAGCAAATTGACAGACCACTGTCCCTTCACTTAATTTATTCCCCTTGCCCACAATATCTTCATGGCAAGGAACTTACTCTTCCTTTAAGACCCACCTTCAGTTTGAAACTTTTTCTTGCCCTCCAGTCAAGTATGCTCTCATCCTCTCCAGAACAAAATTCATCTCAGATATACCACTGAATTTTGCATTTATAAAATTCCTCCTTGGACATATGATATTGTGAAAAATATGTGAACAATATTTTTTTCCACCTTTAAATTAAAATTATCTCAGGAAAATGGAATTTCCTTAAAATCTTATAGGAACATAGTTGTCAGCACTAGTCAAAGAGAGTAGACCTCATTAAATTTTGTGTATAGTTACTAGCACCTTAGCGTAAATTGCCTTTTCAGTTAACTGATTTTAGTGCAGTGAGGAAATGAAAAACTTAAGAGTTGAAGGAAGAGTTATTTTGAAAGAAACTTTAAGGGAGAGATTTAGTGATGAGCAGAAAGCTCATAATCAGCTGGAAGCAGACAGGAGGCAGCAAGAGAAACAGAGGAGCAGATAAAGAATGGGAAAAAAGGGAAAACAGTGTACTTTGTTTAATTCACATTTTTACTGGGGCAATCCCCTTCTTCAAGGTCAAAACTATAAGCTATAGCACACCTGATAAATCTATAAATTTCTAATGTGCTGTTAAATTTCAAACGTTAAACTTTACACCCAGGACCAACTTGTTTATTGATCTCTTACACCTGGTGTAACTGGCCAAACACCCTGACTTGCCTCTGTGACTAGTGGGGCATAAAATACCTGCTGGAAATTTTTCCTCATGGTCTCCTGAAACTAAGATTCTCCACTCATTTATCAGTGGCTCATAATCCCAGACTAAGTGCATTCTATGAGAGTCAAACAGACCCCTGATGAGCTGACCCTGGGAGTTTCTCGGGCTCCATGATCACCTACACTTTGCTATGTCATTCTCCTTGCCTTGATTAAAGCTTTATGTGAGTACAGTCTGAAGTATTATAAGTCTTTTCATTTATCTAATCCTGTGAAATTGTTACATTTATTTACAACAAAATACTTAAAGTTTAAGTGATATTTACTAAGTTTTGACAAACTCCTATCAAGACAGAATATTATTCTTGTCCCCAGAATATTCCCTCATACCCCTTCCTAGTCAAATATCAAAGGGATAAACTCCAGGGTCACAGGGTAAGTGTATGTTTTATTTTATGGAAAACTGCCAACATTTTCCCAAAGTGGCTACTGCATTTTACATCCCCATCAGTAACATAGGAGTGTTTGAGTTACTGCACATCCTAGCCAACATTTAAGTTATCAGTCTTCTTAATTTTAGCCACTCAAATGGATGTGTGTTGGTATCTTATAGTTTTAATTCGTATTTCCTCATGACTACTGTTATTGAGCAATTTTGCATATGTTTAATGAACATTTGCATACGTTCTTTTGTGAGGTGTCTACCAAAAGAGTTTGCCCATTTTTTAATTAGATTGTTTGTCTTTGCATTATTCAGTTGTGAGAGTTCATTATATTCTGGGTGCCAGTTTTGTTTTGTTTTTTTCCGCAGTTGTATGTTTTGCAAATATGATGACTGAGGCTGTGGCCTGCCTATTCATTTCTCTTATTCATGATGTCTTTTGAGGAACAGAAGTATTCAATTTTAAAGAAGTCTAGCTTATCAGTTCAAACTACAGAAAAGTAATAAATCAATGAAAAGTAAAAAATCATTTTAAAGTTTTGGGGGTGGCTTGGTATTCAGTAATAATAACAATACTATCCTATATCCACAGGCTAAAAGTAAAAAGAGATGGTTTAATGTGAAGAGCCCTGAACTATGACTCATGCACACCTAAAAAGTACTGGACAGGTAGAAAACTGAACATTTTTACCATGAATAAATATGAATTATGACTTTTTAATATATTCCCCCATCCATGCATGAATAGTAAAGAATTCAAATCCTTCATGCATTATACAAGAACTGACACAGAAACTCTTAAAACCTCACAAGAATGGACTCCACTTTATAATCTTGATCAGTACTTTTTTTAAGTGCTATCTCTTGATAATTTGCTTGACATAGCCAACAACATCTCTTCATTGTGAAAAATCAGTTGACTAAAATTATGTGAACCACACAAAAAAAATTGAGACTCGAGTTATATAATTATGGTTGTCCTGTTATAATGTAAAACAATAAATTAAAAAGATTGTAAGAGTGCCTTTTCTCATTCACACCAGGGGATAATACTTAATGATATGATAGACTCTTACTGAGGGTATTAACTAATGTCAATGAGGATGCTGAATTTTTTCCCCTTGAGAACACAATTACAAACTATAAGCTGTGTTTGACTCACTTATATTTTAATACAAAGATGTTAACATAATAAAAAAAACACTTTGTAGAGAAATTATTTCGTTTTTCAAAGCCCCATGCCTTTTAGAAAAGAAATTAAAAAATCTTCCCAGAGGGCAATCTGAATCTCAGATTTTGCCTTTCTATTTTTGCAAAGTAGTAAAAAGCTCAATAATTTTCTACTTTACATTTAAAATCATGAAAATATATAGTCTAATTATGAAATGATTAGGTGAGGAGGATAAATTTCTATATAGTAGTATTTTATTCAGGCTAGATTGGGTCCTTTAAGACTTTATTTTTATCCTGAAATTGTAGACTAGAATCCGTGTCCATTCATTCATTCCACAAATATTTAGTAGACCAACTGCATGCCAGGCATTTTGAAATCTCCAAAGATAGAACAGTTAGCAAACTAAAAATTCCCTATTCTCACAGAGGTCATTTTATGACAGGAAAGAATTAATAAGTAAATGGCATGTCTAGAGATGCTAGGAATCAAGAGGAAAATAAATGATGAAGAAATATTTAAGGGATGTGAGAAAGCAAGTCATTTAGCTTGCTTGAGGAAAAGCAGTCTAAAAAAAGGAAAAAAAAAAAACGCAAAAGCCTTGGGATAAGATTATACATTCATCTTCCATGAATCCAGTAGGTTGGAGCAGAGTGACGTTACAGAGGTGTAGCTAGGGCTAAGTCAGATGGTGTCTTGCAGAGTACTGTAGATTCTTGTTTTTTCCCTGAGAAGGGCAGGCATTATGATTTTGAGCAGAAGACTCACATGATATGACTGTTTTATAATTCACTCTGTCTGCTCCATAGAAAAGAACATAGAGGATAAGAATGGAATAATACCAGTTAGGGGATTACACAATCCAGTTGAAAGATGACTTTGCCTTGGACCAGGAGGGGTAACAGTGGAAATGACCAATAGGTGGTTGGATAAGAAAGTCAAGACTTCAAGGGAGAAGACTGGATTGGAGATATAAATTTGATGGACTACATCAAATGAGTGATATTGAAAGCCTCAAAAGTGGGGTGGGGGTTGGGAGGGATGGAGTGGCTGGGTGATAGACACTGGGGAGGGTATGTGCTATGGTGAGCGCTGTGAATTGTGCAAGA
>NW_022589712.1:22446277-22573491 GCF_004348235.1 Phoca vitulina | reverse complement strand
CCCTGACACCCCACCCTCATTACTACCCCCTGCACCCCACCCTCACCGCTACCCCCCACACCCCACACTTATTACTACACTTCGACACCCCAGCTTCACCACTGTCCGCTGCACCCAACCCTCATCACTACCCCTTGCATCCCACCCTCACCACTAGCCCCCGCACTCCACCTTCACCACTACCCCCACACTCCACCCTCATCATTTCCCCCCCACTCATTACTACCCCCGACACCATCCAGCACAACAGGGCTGGATTCATCTTCCTAATGTGCAGCTCTGATTGTGTCTCTTTTCTGCTCAACAATGTTCAGGACCTTCCCACCACCACAGACCAAATTAAATGCATACCCTCCCTCCCAGGGTCAAAGACAGCTGTGCCCCACATTCACATGACATTTACACCTGTATCTCCCAGGAAGCCTTTACTTTAGAGGCCATGTTTTATTTTACCTCATTAAATCTTTTCAGAGGTCAATTGTTTTTTGTTCCCATGGTCAAGAAAAGGATAATAAAATGTCCTTGTCAGGGGAATAAAGGGGTTTTTGTTTTGTTTTATTTGTGGGGGAGAGTATTGTTGTTTTTCTCCATAGAGAAGATTTTTTTGCATTCAAATAGATCTCTAAAAAAACAAAAAATTTATTCTTATGGCTCTGCTCTGGATATTTAAGAAGTATAAGACTTGCTGACTCATCTCACTAATATGATTAAAATTAAATCTGCGCCCAGGTATAAATTTTCAGTCCCCAAAATGAATTTTAAAAGAAAACTCACAGCCAAATATTTTTATTGAATTCAACAAATATTTATTGAATATCTACTCTTTTTTTCATTCACCATTTTCAAGGATGAAGAGGACATCCACAAAATAAAGACACAGCCTTTGCCCTCAAGCAGCTTACAGGGTGGCATATGAGAGAAAAACTTCACATAAGTCACTTTAATATAAAGCACAAAAATCCATACAAAAAGTAACATGAGAGAAGTAAAAAATTGTTAAGGGGATTCAGAGGGAAAAGGGGTAAAACATGAAGATAAGTAATACTAAAATAAAATAGTTAACCAGATTCTCATATCAGTAAAGAGCAATTAACCAAAAAACAATAATGCAAATAATAGATGAGGTAGAAAATGCAAAGTTAATTTGTCTTTTGACAATTCATGGATGAGAAGTCAATGTGATATCAGGTTCAAAAATAAAGATCTCTAAGTGAGTCATTTTGGCCAATATCCACTTTAGCCATTTATTATGAAAACTATCCAAGAGAATCAGAATCTCAAAGGCTATTCTTCATCTAACAGGGATGTTGCCTGGAGTTTGTGAGATTCTCAAAGCAGGGAGAGTGACTGGGTGAACTAAACAGTATCAATAAGGAAGGTAAAGTACACTGCCTCCAATATTCCCTAGGAGACCTGATTCTTCTCCAGAACTTCCAGATAGCTCCTGTTTCCTTATTTGATCCATACAGAACAGATCATAGTGGCTGCATCCACAAAGCCCCAATATTTGAACACCAGCAGTCAACCAGACCGGTGACCTGGCAGCGAGGGATACACTATCTAAAGTCGTGGGAACCAGAGTTAAAGTCTGCTTCCATGGCTCACCAGTGCTGCGACTTTGAGCAAATCACTCAGTTGTATCCCCCTGAGCCTCCGTTTCCTCATACACAAAATAAAATGAGAGAGGTATGTACATAACAGTTATTGCCTAAAGTGAGATAATGTAACATGGAAGCCATTTGTAAACTGTAGAGCATTACACAAATGGTAATTCATGTCATCAGAGAAACAAGGAATATAATTCCTGAGTCCTATTGCGTAGGTTTGTGTGGAGAGTAAAAGATTAGAGGTTTACCCCCCACAACCACCCTTCAGTGCAAGCTAAAGTCAGGAAGCAAGGATAGGCAGAAGGGAATACTATGAAATGATATAACAGCAACCCTCAGTCGGTTTTCTGACAACTAAAAAATGCTCATGGAACAAAATGTGCTTTGTTCATACTGCTGGTTTACTTAACGCTTGTTGACTGAATGATGAATACATTCTAAGCGGTAAGGTATTGAATGTGGGAATGAATGAAGGATAGCCAAGAGAAACGCGTGAAGACCAAAGCAGGAGGTATCAGGTGTGTGTCAAGAGTAAAAGAAATAATTTGGGAAAAATGAACCCATGTGGTCCAAGAAGCTAAGTAATGGGCTCCATTCACACAGACTGTAATGGCAAAAGAAATAGAGGCCCTGGTAGAGATTGGGTCTAGGCTTCCTATCATTCCGGTAATACTCATTCATAAATACTGACACCTTCTTCAGTTACCTAAAAACATAAAGGACCCATACAGCAGAGCTGTATGCATCTGAAAAACTATAAAAATGACCCCACATAAAAGGAAACATTTTGAAGGCCACAACACATTGACGCTCATAAGGTCTACTCTGAATTCTATGTGACAGTTGGGAAAATTATATCAAACCCACAGAGAGCAGAGAGTAAATCTAATTTGCAACTTTATCAAATCTGTATAAAATCTGCTAAAACGTGTCCAAATAGAATGGATTAAAAGTTTCCTTCCTTTCATTTTCCCCATTTGTGTAATTAATGACATATATATTTAAATTATTTATTTAATTTATTTAATTATTCTATTTTATTATTTATAAATTAAATTTGGATTTCAATAACTTCTGGCTCCAAAAATTACTAAATATAATGACTATGTAATTCTCAGCTAAGTAATTAACTGCTCTGAAACCCAATTTCCTCAAGTGAATATGGGATTCTTAATTTTTACTCTAAAAAGATTAAGCACCTGTAGCCCAGAGCCCAGCTCACAGAACATGCTAAGAATTTTCAGCATCCTTCTTACCTTTCCTCAGCTTAAAGAAGAAATGCCACCTACATAGTTCTTTTATTAAAAGATTTTATTTATTTATTTGAGAGAGAGAGAGAGAGCGCACGTACAAGAAGCAGGCTCCCCAGTGAGCAGGGAACCCCGATTCGGGCTTGATCCCAGAACCCTGAGATCATGACCTGAGCCAAAGGCAGATGCTTAAGGGACTGCGCCACCCAAGCGCCCCACCACTTACATAACTCTTAAATAATTACATCTGACGCAATGAAAGAAACATAAATCTGAGCACATTGTTAAAGGTCCATAGTCCAGCTATTATTACCTTAAAATGAGTAATTTCAAGACGAATCAAAAGCATTGGCTACACGAAAGAAAATGGCAACAAATGAGGAGCAATATTATTGATAAAAAGATAAAATCATTTGTTTTCACTATATTTTACAAAAAGTGTCGTAAGAGAAAGATCATCCTACCAGTGAGGGTTTTCCTTTCTTGGAAATTGTTTTCTATTTACTATCAATTCAGGGTGGGGAAATTGGGCAAATTTTTAAAATGTATTATTTGAAAAAAAATTCCTCACTTGGACTAATGGACAAAGTCAGGTTCACAGACAAAGTCAGGGAGAGACTGCTGATTATACACAACGCAGACATCATAAAAAACCATACCAATTTCATAGGAAGTGTTTCTTAACCAAAGTATTTGGTTTAATTGAGAAAACGTACCCATCTCTATGAGTTCTGTCCTCAATGACAGGCTAAAGAACCAGCCACACGATTAATAAAATGTTAACTATTTTATGTTTAAATAATGACACAACTACCATTACCACTCCTAACCATCATCATAAACACTAATAGTTATTACTACCTGCTAGGAGTTTAATCCTCACATAATCTTATGAATTTATTTGACAAAAAAAAATTATTATTACTTTAAAACACAGTGACCCCAGTGAGCTGATTTTAAAGCAAAGTTTCCCGAAACGCACGGTGTGATAAACAAGAAGGCCAGCTGTACTCAATGTCCAGGCCATGTGTATTCTCAGGCAGCACTCCCAGAGCATAATCTGCGCAGTCTCCTAAACATCCCTTAAGTTAGGTCCCACCCGCCGAAATTTAACTGTAACACCATGGGGTACTTTGTGAATAACTGTAAAAGCCAAACTTGTGAGTACACGGAGAATTAAGTACGGCAGACAAAGACATTTAGGTTAGTGGTGTGCAGTATTCATTTTCATTTTCTAACATCTCTTATAGCTATTGAAGAATTAAGGTTTTGCTTTTGAAACTTTCTTTTAACATTTCTCTTCCTGAAGGGTTTTTCATCTAACTGCCTTATATCCCTTTAATTATCCAATTTTTTTTTTTTTTCTGAATTGGCACCATATGCCCATAACAATGTAAATTACTGGTCACAAATGAATCTTGGCTCATGAGCCTTACAGACAAAATAAAAAGATGTCCTGGGGTTTCCAGGCCTGATATTTATTTCTAGACTAACTGAATATTCAAAAGCCACACTAACAAATCAAGTTCCAGGGCAGTTGTCTCAAGGGAGATCATTTCAGACAAACCTAAAGCAATTGGCATCATATGAATTATGCAACCGTATCCCTGAAAAACCACCTGACCTCATCATGTCTTAAGATGCTCATAGGTGAAAAAAAAATTAATTAATTAAAAAAAAAAAAAGATGCTCATAGGTGAAGCAGACACTATTAGTTTGGTTTCAAAGTCTGCTCCCCAAATGATTAGACACTTTCTTCTCTTACTCATTATCATCCATCAGGTTTTTAAATAGCTTCAGTTCATTCAGAGGAAAATTAAACAACAAACTGTACAATTTAGAATTGTGCATAAAATCCAGAATTTCAGAAACTCAAATCTTGTGACCTGGACTAGAAACACAAATATTTTTCCAAATTTTCTGTTACTGTGTAAAGGGTTAATTAAAGCATGAGTTTGCCTGGATTAAAAAAAAAAAAAAAAAAAATTACCAAACCTTAAAATCAGTATCGTTTAGACTTCTGATGCCAAAAATCTGTTTGACAGAGCAGGCTTTTCTATACTGACATTTTAGCAGTAGCCAAAGTCCTGTTCCCACTAAATTCTGTCTTGGCAGCACTGGTAATTTGCTAAAAGCCTGAACTCCTCTTGGTTAGGAGTTCTCTACCTCGAGAGCTTTCCACAGAAACATAGTACAACAAGGAAGTTGAATTGAGCAAGACTTTAAGGTTTCTATTCTTATCACAGAAACCAAGCTTTCTGTAAAATGAGAATGGCTTAAGTAAAGAGAGATACTAATTTACTCAAAAAGTTCATTAGATTTTAGATTTGAATCTGATATGATACAGTACAATTACACATAAATGTCTCACTAACAGTAAAATCTGATATTCTTACATTACTTCAAGACTTCAACAAGCAAATAATTATTAAAATAGTAAATAAAAGTATCTGGTTCCAAACTACAAGTGATAACATTTTCTAATTTTCTCATCTTTTTAACTGGTACATTTCCAGAAATATTGTAAAAACTTACAATCATGTTAATTTAGATAGCATCCCAAACATCTTTCACAGGTAGTAAGGGCCTCAAATCATTACTGCCAAAATTTCACATAAAGCTTAATATTTTGCTTAAAAGATCTTTCCAATAATTTTGAAATCAAACCATATGAAAAGCACTTTACTCAACTTACCCAGCAGCTGAATGTTAATGAATTGGTAAAAGAGTGTTCCAACCAAATCAATTCACTTAATTTTTCAAGTGGATCTCATTACCATTGTCTTTTTAAAAATTCAAAGACTCCACCTAATGAGGAAAGGAAAACAAAAACGAGTAGTGTTTAAACCAGAGCAGCATTATAGGATCAATACATTAATAACACATAAATCAAAACAAGATTCTTATCAAATCTTCTCCTAAGTTACTGTGCTTCTTAAAAGTATAAAACAACAAAAGCATCTATCAACTAAAGTCAATTTTCCAATTTTGGGCAAAATGAATGTTCAACCATACAGAAAGTAATAAAATAACCCAATAAATGTGAGAGCATAAGAGTTTATTGTCAGTACTGATCGGCACACAGAAGCCATGACTATATAATGTCAGTTAGGATATGTAAAATTAGATGTGAGAAAAAGAGGCAACTGATTGCTTTGGAATTCAGTTCATTGATTCTTATTAATTTACCAATGCAATGCAAATGTGTAGGTTGTGGTTCCTTAAAGCAGTTAAACTCTAGTTACATATAAGCTCTGTTGAGGAATATAAACTAATACCTAAGATCAATCATTTGGAGAGAATTCACTGGCATGAATTTCGAAAGCATTCTCAGAATGTTATACCTGGTCTCCCACAGAAAGCATTTGTTCTACTAAAGACCCTAAACAGCTTAATTAGGTTTATAAATAATATCAGTTAATCCCATTCACTTTACCAGAAGACACACCTTTTCTAAGGCCCAAATATTAAATTACTATCTCGGCTCCAAGAAAAAGTTTGAAAGAAAGCACACTCTATCTCAGCTGATGAGAGCCTAAAATAAATGGGCTGCTAGAGGGCTGAGCATTGGAGTAAGATGCAAAGTTGGACGGCGGCCAGCTACTCCCAAATCAAGTCTCCCTAGGGTAGATTTAGTATGTTTGAAAGTCCCAGAACATCAAACCCAACCATATTCAAGTGAAAGATCAAAAACCTATCCCAAAGCCATAAACAAATGATTTTTTATCATGCAATTTGGAATTAGCCACATATTGCCACTCCTCTCTAATCCCACCACACATATTAGTAAAATTAATTTAGCTAATCTCAGTATTTAAAAAGGGTTGAAATAGATTTGCTATCCACTATTAGAAGGTAGTCGCTCAAAAAAAAAAACTAAACCAAAACAAAAATGGTCCTAACAATGGAGAAGGCAAATAGCAATAATTATACACACTAAGTAGAAATCCACAGTAGTCATGGGAAATACGTTTTCACTTTCAAGACAATCTAATGTCTAGATTCTAGGCTTAACTGCTATTCAAGAAACAGTTATCTAAAAAACTCATGTGGATATGGTCTCAAAAGACTTCATTCACAGACACAAATAGTCTTAATTATTATTCTAGGGTTCCTGCCATAAATATGGCAAGACAAAAGTCAGATGGTTTGGTTATTTTAAGTTATTCTGGATCAACAAATATAAGCACCTAAAGGAGTTGCAAAATGGTACAACGCACCCATTTTTCACACTTGAATATCTAGAGCTGTGAAAATATTTTTGTACTTTTCTAGGCCTTGGATGAAAGTTGCAAAGGCTCTTTCAAATAATGTTTGGAAGCGAGCTTTATAATACCACCTCTGAATTACTGCTGTGATGGTTTTGCACTAGTACTCGGTTTAACAACTTATTCTTCCGTTAGTCACTTTCCAAGGAAAAGCAAGGGCACTTCCCCTCATGACGCAGAATGGCTTGAAGACTCTTAAGAATCCTTCTCTCGCTGATTTGTCAATGAATAATGCGAAATTGACCGGTACAAAAGTTTAGATCTACCATCCTTCTTCCTGTGCTTGTTTATTTCTTAGAGTACTGCTTTCTTAAAATATGTAGTTCTTGCCTCATAAAAGGACTTAAGTACTTCCGTGGGGCCAGTCATTAAGCCAGAATCTCAAAAGGTCTTTCATCTAGAATATAGCAAGTATGTTTTTGTTTCAATATAACTATGCTTATCTGAGTGGCCAGTGATTTCAAATTACTTAGGAATTTTTCAGTGGTGGTATGGGCACCTCACATCAAACCTCAAAAGCAGTAAGTACAAAATATATTAGTCATCTGTATGGATGATACAGTTAAATGACTGCTCCTAATTAGCACAGAAGCTACAGATCTGTTGCCTGCATAACAGGTGAGCCTCGTGTGTACAAACCACCATACAACATTCTTTAGAAATGTTCATTTCCTTGGGCGCCTGTGTGGCTCAGTCGGTTAAGCGACTGCCTTCGGCTCAGGTCATGATCCTGGAGTCCCGGGATCGAGTCCCGCATCAGGCTCCCTGCTCAGCAGGGAGTCTGCTTCTCCCTCTGACCCTCCTCCCTCTCATGCTCTCTGTCTCTCATTCTCTCTCTCAAATAAATAAATAAAATCTTAAAAAAAAAAAAAAAAATAGAAATGTTCATTTCCTTAGAAATGAACAATGACACCCAAAATACGATAATAGGTTCCCTACAATTTCTATAACACACAGTAGTGCAATGCCTAAAATAATTTTATAACCTGATGAAAGCAGTTGAATCTAAACCTTCTTACCTTTAATTTGTTTTTATTGCCTGCTTCTACACATTAGGAAAAAGGGGGGGAAAAAAAAACACCTCAGTCAGTGGTATTTTGGCTTCATCAGAAAATCTAAATACATCTGAAACTTTGTATTCCAGTTACGTAGTCTAAACAACGGAGTAATTTATCATTAGCTAATATTTGATCATGCTTGTCACCAACTGGTCTGTATTTGTAGGCACAATGCTGAACCTGAGTGACTTTCTCTAGCTGAATGGTTTACCCCATGTAGTATACAGGAACCATGACACTTTATCTGTCCATACTGTTGCAACAGTGACACCGTAAACTTGTCCTTTTAGGAGCACTTTAGAGTAGCACTTGGCACCCTGCAGTGAGCTTATGAACTCTGATGTCTTTATATCCCTGGACTAATCCTTAGTCCGGGTCCTGGTCATCAAACACCATCCTTCTATTGATGATGAGACTGAGACTCGGAAGGTCACAGTCATTTGCCCAAGGTCATGCAACTACAAGGCAGATTTCCTAACTACTATTCCACTATTTTTCTTTTACATCATTGAGCTTCTTTGAGCACCAACGATGCTAAAGATGCTTCTTAATATAGGATGGGAGGGAAATAGGGAAGGCAGTGAGTGCAAAGTGAGCAGGGAACAGACAGGCAAACACCACAGGCTTCACACCACCCTCTTTATCATGGTTACAAGTAACTGGCTTCTTTGTAAACCGAGTAAAAAACTGGCCAAGGAGAATAAGGAAACAGAATAATTTAAGACTGTTAGAGACCCAAAACATCTTCGCATATTTTGGCAGGGCTCCAAAATAACATTTGGAAAGCAGTGCTCTAACAGCCAGAGTTACTTAGCCATGTGTATTGTTTTTCATTAGAAATACATAACAACACTGAAGACATTTTTAACCAAAAAAACCCTCTCAATCCCATCACCCAAACATAATTTTTTACACTTTTTACAAATTTATTTGCCCATGTAAGCATTTTTTCACATAGATGCTCTCATAACACACATATAACAATGCGTTCTGATTTTTTCATTTAATATTTCATAAACACATTCTACATTTCCATGTGATTTATATAGTTCTCATTTTTACTGGCCATATAATATTCCATAGTTAGCATACTTAGTCATTTCCTCAACCATTCCTCTGTGTGGGAACATTTAACTTGCTCTCATTTATTTTTAACACTAGAGATACTACTAATAGTAGAAATACTATTCTTCCTTAAAATATCAACAGAAATGGGATTGTTAAATCAAAGAGTATGAGTATTTTTAGGGATTTTACATTTATAGCCATATTGATATCAAGAGATTGAAATCACCTATAAAGCTACCAACAATATTTGAGCATTCCACTTTCACAAAACTTCCTCACCTTCTTATGTGATTAAATTTTTTGGTGGTTTATTTAATGTAAAATGGCACTTCTGGGTTGCCTTTTTATACTAATGGTGACCATAATTACTCTCCCATTTAAAAATAATTTCATTGTCTTTTATTTTTAATATAAAAATTACCTCTATCCATATAATTTGACTACATTTTAGTCCTGTTTTTTCTTATGAATTTAAATGGCACTTTAATACGATGTATATATTAACTTCTCTACAAATTGTTCTGTATGTTTATTTATCTTTAGATCTTTAACCATTTAATATATCTGGCATGTGTTTGACAAGTTCCAACTTATCCACAGTACCATTTACTAAGCTTGCTATATTATATTTTATGTGTGTATTGTATCATAATGGATCCATTTACAGGCTTCCCACTTTGTTACACTGATCTACATATTTAAAATGGAAACTTTGCTCAGACTAGTAAACATAATGTGACTGGCATTATCGTAGGAACTTGCTGTTCATATGTTGGGCAGTTTTAATTACTATTGTTGTTTATAATATGTTTGAATCTACAGTAGGGCTGTAGATTTTGATACCTTGTTCTCTTTTTTTTAAACACTCCTTGATATTTCCTTATGTGTGCATAGATACTTGCAAAATTCTCACCCATTTTTCCCAGATTATACTATCAGATTAAGTGTAATATTTGCCTTCCATACTCAGCCATACCCAAAACAATCCCATTAAAAGTTTTAATAGAATTGTGTGGAATCACATATAAGCATCCTTTCAATATTTTGTTTTGCCATGTAAAAAATAGTGTATTATCGTGCATCTCTATGTTTATTACATTTTTACGTTCAATAAATATTTGCATTCTAAAAAACTCTTGGTACTGTGTCTTTCCACATTTCCATTTCATTTGCTTGGAAATACTTAATTTCTCAAGTCCAGCAACTGAATTGTGTTACTTCCTCACAAGATACCCTGAATAATATCCTTTACATGTAGGCAAACAGTGATTAAGTAGAAAAGTCTAAGTTGTATCTTAAATAAAACATCTTAATTGCCTCAACAAAGATGAAATTAAACTATATAAATGACACAACCACCACAAAATAATATCCCATGCAACTACTTTATTTTCTTAGTATATTTACAAGACCCAGCCCAAATTCATTTAAAAGATAGCTGAATGGCTGAGATAACCTTTTATCCTTCTCGCTCTCCATCCCAACCAATGTCTCTCATTTCTGCTATCTGCGAACGAGGTTCAAAGATTGAGCAAAACCAACAGAGAAATGCAAGTAACTTAAAATTATACTACTCTTTTAAACATAAACTTGACTAGGGACTTCTGGGTGGCTCAGTCGGTTAAGCATCTTCCTTTCGGCTTGGGTCATGATCTCAGGGCCCTAGGATGGAGCCCTGCATCAGGCTCCCTGCTCAGTGGGGAGCCTGCTTCTCCCTCTCCCTCTGCTGCTTCCCCCCTCTGCCCCCGCCCCCACTCCTGCACTCACGCTCCCTCTTTTTCTCTCTCAAATAAATCTTTTTAAAAAAACGTAAATTTGACTGAGAGTATTGTACATATTGTTGCACATTTAATTGAGTCCATGTGTTATCTTCCTTGATGTAACAAACCTAGGGACTCTCAAGGAATCTTATATTTTATAAAATGTATGAGTACCTGAAGAATTCTAGACACCATAGTGAAAGGGAAGTAAGGGCAAATAGAAGAAATGGGAGGGGAAACACCACGAATATCTGCAAGAAGATGGGCAAATAAGGACAGAAGCTATTTTCCATCCACACTTTGAACATCACCCTATGTGTCAAGTTGAGTGAAAGCATGAGTGATGTGCCTCTCCAATTTCCTGAAGAAAGAAACACATAGAAAATGTGGCAAATATTTAATCTGAGCCTTGTTTCCTGAAAGACTGCAAGATGCCCACAAATTTTCTTTCCCAGAGTTCAAAATAGCAAGCTGAGTGGGTGTAAGCACTTCAAGTGCAAAAAGAAAAAAAAAAAAAAGGTAACTAAGGAAAAGGAAATCATACTTTTTGCTTCTCAGTATGAAAATTCTAAAAGAAGCCAGTTAAAGGGATTTTAATGATTTGCATCTAGAGTTGTCTTGAATCAGAACATAAATACAGTCCTGATACTTAACCAGGGCCTTCTGGTCACTTTTATAGGTTGCAGTTTCTATGTAAAGACTAATTTCCACCCTCATTGTTACAGTAAGAGCATGCAGTTTCACTCTGATACAGAGGGGTACCTAAATGACTACAATACAACACTGGCAAAAGGGAGAGTTGAAGGTTCCTGGGGTCTCTACCCTTCCCAGGCAGAGGAACCTTCCTGGACAATGCTTTTAAAACTTTAACGTGCTAATGAGTCACCAGAGAAGTGTGTTAAAATGCAGATTCTGATTCTATTGGTCTGGATGGGGCCCAACTTCTGAGAGTTCTCTGGTGATGCTGATTGGCTGGTCTGAGGTCCCCATTTTGAGACGAGCGGTTCCAGTCTAAAACACCGGTTTACTAACAACCAGACAGCAGAAATAATAATCAACCAATTAAGAACATTTGCAAGGTGTCTAACGCTGTGCTAGCTGTTACAAGAAATAATAAAGTAGACAGTAACAAAGCCCTGAGCCAACATATAAAAATTATTTTAAAAAGTTAAGTGCTAAAAGCTAAAATGTATGGTAGTGATTCTAAGCATGATAGATGACGAGAACAGGAAGAGTTATGCAGGGGCTAGAATAGTGGCAAATGGCTTCTGAGAGCAGGCTGCACTGGATCAGGCCCCAGGTTTGGGGTTGTGTGGACAGAGAGAGAGCAGGAGCCCAGAAAAGGCAATGCTGGAAGGGACGCCAAGAGTTCTGAAAAGAGAAAACTGCAGTGCACCTGCTTTGTGGGTGTAGATATCATCATTTGAAATTTTAACTTGAATTCACTTTTAAGCGGGTGAGGGGAACTTCTGACTTTGTTTAAAATTTGTAAGTTTGGGAATGATAATGCTTTTCCAGGACAGTAAAGAAATGGGTAGATTTACCTGAGTCTTATGCAAATTTTCTCCAAAGGCAACAGCAACAGTATGATTAATGACATTTTAGATTTAAGCCTGGTAACAAAAATTACCATTTTTGTGTGTATATACATACATATATATATGCATATGTATGCCTTTGATTAACATATGTCTCTAATGATTAACAATTTTAAAAGCACTGGAATGTAGCTTTTCACTACAATAAATTAATAGTCTCTGTTACTCGGAATGTCGAATTTTACTTTTATTATAAAAATAAACACTTCTTCTTCTATAAAATACTTTTAGATGGCACATACCCACACACACCCTCAGCTCCACTTTACTCTTCCGTTTCCTCCCACACTGGCTGACAATGGGAAGGAAACACATCCAGAAACAGAATGAAATTATTAATGAGTTCTACCTTAGTTGTTTTTTTAAATCTCCTTCGAAAGTTTTTCCTGCCAACCTACAAGATGTTGAATATATTGCCCAGTGGATTTAACAGAAAAAAAAAAAAAAAAAACAACAAAAGATTGCAAAAGTCAATATAAACATGAAAATTCAATCTCTAAACTTTTTTTTACTGAAAAAAATTACAGGGAGATGGGGTACCTACAAGCTACAGGAGGGAAGGGAAGCATCTGAAAGAGAAACAGTACATTTTAGCATTCCTGAGTCAGGTCAACAATCTTACTGAGTTCCAGTTCCATTTTTGGAACTACCAACTTCACCTTATTGAAAGCAATAAGAAATGATATATGGAATACTGGCAAATACTACATTTCCTATTAACATTAAATACCATAACTATGGTTTAACTACAGCTTCTCTCCCTTCCATGTTTCTGTCCTACAAAACTTCCCTGTGCTTGCTGGCAGATGGAATTTAGGAATGGATTATGGCAAAACTCTGCAATTTCAAAGTATCTAGACTTGAATGTTTAAAAATACCTGTATCAGGATAGCTGCACTAAATAAGGCCCTAGCATTCAGGATGCACCAAAGGATTTACCTATCCCCCCAATCTAATACACACACACACACATACACACACACACACACACACGTTCATTACTGACACAACGATATTACTACAAGGCACTAAATTGTTGCTCATGAATGGCTTGCAAAAGAGAACGCAGTCATGCCCTAAAAAGACTGTGAAGTTTGTCTTCTACAAATTTCTTCCCCTTTCTACTCTGAACTCTTTCAGGTGTCCCCCCCTAACTAGGTCATGGGATCATGCAGGCTGCATTCCCCAACTACTGCAAAAAAGAGCTAATAATCATTTTCAGACTTGACTGCCAAAAATGTAATGTGTCCTCATTAGGGAAAACAACACACAAACCAACCAACCTTGGGACATTATAAAATATCATATAAAGAAATAAATAATGGTTGATGAAGAGACATATTTGGGGGGAATGGGTTTTACGAAAAGAGAAGCAAGAAACCCCCTCTGTGGGAAATGCTAGTATTAATCCTATTAAGATACAGTGCAAGGGACCGTGTCACCTAAACTGGAACAAGGTATGGTCTGCTTTCAGTTTTCTGAGGCAATTTCTATTTGAATCAAATCGGCCCTTCAGAAGACAGTTCATCAATGAGAAACTCCTCTCTCTCTCTCTCTCTCTCCCTCCTAGGTCTGGCCTTTTCATTAGTTATAAGGCATAGTCCCATTTTTACTCCCTCAGGATCTATCATTACAATCCTCTGTTTACGTGTCCACCTGCGTTTAGAATTACCAATAGATACTACCCGAAGTGACAGCAGTTCAATTTGCAACAGCACAGACTTCTCACTACAAGTCTGGAACCATGGTGGAAATCGCTTCAGTTGAGGAAGATTTCCCGAGCCAGAATTTTTGCCCTCCCTAACCAGGCTGCCAGGCCTAGATCAAATGAAGGTCAGTGCAACGTCCCCAGAGGAAGCTGTTCAACTCGCCCGGTCGGTTCCCCTGAGCCCTGCCAAGGAGGCCCTTCGATCTGACAGCCGACCTGGCAGAGCTGGTGTCTTCCCCAAGAGGACAGTCCCCCCCCCACCACCGGGACAACACTGAGCAACCAAGGCAGCAAAGCAAAGCTGAGCAGCTGGGGGCGGCCACTTGCGGGTGACACAAAGGCAGGCTCCCTCTGCCGTGGGAGTGTTGGAAACCTCTGCCGGTCGCTTGAGCTGTGGAAGCGTATGCTGCGAGACAGGACATCCCTCCTGGCATTCTGGGTGAGTAAAGCCCGGGACAGGGCAACAAGAGCCTGGCCCCAGGACAGTCTGCTCCTCACATCAAAGCCGGAGGCCCTGGGAGGCTGGCCAGCCGCCAAAGACGCAAAGAGCAGCAGGGGAGTGTGTTGCCTTAGGACAATAGCAAACTGGGACTTGGTCGAGTCTGTAAATTCCAAGCACTGGGGAGGTCTGCTCAGAGATTTCACCCTCTCCTGTCAGGGCTGTGATTTAATTTCCTTTGAAGAAAAAAAGAAAGAAAGAGAGAGAGAGAAGAAAAGAAAGAAGAAAGAAAAGAAAAGAAAGAAAGAAAGAAAGAAAGAAAGAAAGAAAGAAAGAAAGAAAGAAAGAAAGAAGAAAAGAAAAGAATATACATTCCCAAACCTTCTGTCTTCAAAAGCAGACACCACAGTGCAAGTTAATGCACTCTGGTCCTTTTCAGCCTGCAGCCACTGTCTAAAACAATACAGCTAAGTGAGATGTGACATTCTCCCGTTCATCTTATTAGGGCATTAAGTCTAAGGGGTAATTAAGATCATTTAAATGCAAACATCACTGTTCCATTGCTAATATCCTCCCAGATCGTTCCCATCAGTTCTGTTTAATTAGAGGAGCATCACTCGTTGTTAATGATAACCTGACAGTTTTATTTATTTGAGAGGACAAAGCATAGAGTCTCATTTTGGGTAACAAGAACTGAAGATGAAGCATCAAACTCTCGGTCACAAAGATGACTCAGCTCTTGGACCTGAGACGTTGTACCTGGAAAAGTCTACCACTTGCTCAACAGACATGGGGTTAATTCAAGAATCATCTCCTAGGCTCCTCACTTTGTGGGACAGCTTTTTGCACAAAAACATACAGAAAACAAACTAAAAAAAAAAAAAAAAAACCCGTAAGAGAGTAGAAGAAAAATCAATCAATCACTCTCCCTCCCGGGGTCTTAAAATGAGGTTCCTAAGGACTGGGATAAATGCCATAAACGTCCCCACGCCCTGTCAGGGAAGCAAGCAGCAGAGGCAAACGTGGCGTACCTCCGCCTCTGGAGTGACAGGGCGCCATCGTGAGAATCCTCACTGCATAAGCGCTCATTAGAACAGAAAGGACCTTGTGAGTTTTCCTTTCAGAGGAAATGAATATGAGTTGAGATCACTCAACTCTAATCCACCCTGTACCTCAGGGCGAGCCTCTGGGCAGCACATGCCTGGTTTAGGCAGCAGGCTGTCATGGCCCCGCGTGTCATCCCTAGTGCATGCTGGGGGTGGAGAGCTCCCAACTCCTTGCTAATCCCGTGTGGGGAAGGCCAAGGTACAGAGTTTTACTTGATTGCATAAAATGTAGACCTATTTTCAGCTTCTGAATCATCATTCTGGCTGTTTCACCAGCCTTAAACCATATTACAACCCTTTAAAAATATCTTCCCTATGCCATTTTCACGTATTTTCACATAAGCAAACACTTAAAGTAATCCTGGTAAGTTTCAAAGAGATGAAACCATGACATGGAAGAAGGGAAAAAAAAGAAAAACAAAACAAAACAAAAAGAGTTTTACAAATATTTGCAATTTCAAACGGTCCCCATTGCAGTGGTGGTGGGTCAGGCCCTACACCTTCTTCTGTGATCTTCAAGCCCTTTATAAAAACCCCGGACAATTAACACTTAGCAGGACTTCAGTGCCTGAGGACACAAATCGATTTTGTTTTAGTCACACTTCTAAGAGAGGAGAGACATTAAATAATGGAAATAAAAAAGCTGCTAACTGATATAGGAAGAACCTAAGCTATTTCTGTAATAACTCCACTGGGATTTACGCTGGATATTATAAAAACAGGATGTTTTGTTTGTTGTTCCTCATAAACGACTACCAAACCAGCACAAGACTACAAAAGACATCAAAATTACAAATCTATGTGAAGTTTCTAGTATCAAAAAAGCCAGATGGAATTTTTATTCATGTATTTAAAATTTTTGCTCAATGTGGGATGACCTCTGGAAACATGCTTCTTGTTCTTATGAATGCCAAAAGGGAAACAATTACATAACATAATTCTGCAATGGTCCAGCATCCCAGTGCAGAGAACTTAATCTTCAATACGGGATAGTCACAGATGAGTCTTCACTGCTAAGACTTCTTATTTTTAAAATTAACATGGATTAATTCACGGTATCTGGATACCTGTTTCATTTCGTTAGAAGTTAATCCCAACAATATAATGATTCCAATAACAAACTGTTTCTAATGTTCCTTCAACGCAACATGATGAAGCTATCAGTACGCAAGGATGAACTTAATATTAATGCCTTATGGATAATTTTAAATGGGTACGTACCAGCACACCCAGATATACAATATTAATTGTGTGTAGCGGTGAGGGAGAGAAGGATGGAACAGGAGAGATGGTTATCATCTCTATAACTGAAATCATGGTTTTTCATTACTTTTTGCCTAAGTCAACAGAAGCATACATATCATGCCATTATCCTGACCCACAGAGTCCCATTTGGGAAGGTAGAATAAATGAGAGGAAGTGCATATAGGAAATATTTGCACCTAAATATTCTCCCAAGCAGATAGCTAAGTTCTGCTCTGTGCATTCAGATGTTTTTTTGAAGTAGCTGGGAAAGTCACTCAAAACACTTCACCTGCGGCCATAATCCCATGAATGAGTCTCCATTCAAACCAAGTCCAAGCACCAAGTCAACCATGAGTCTCGGAAGGAAATAAATAGAAACTTCTTTTACTCTCTGAGGTCCTAGAGCCTACAATGAATCAATAAGGCTGATGGTTTCAGTTTTTATAAAACTACAAAAAATATCTTTTTAATATCTAACCACTTACAAACTTTTCTGCCTGGTGAAATAAAAATTTTGTTTCCTTTCTCAATATCTATAATTTACTATTTCTGCCATCTGTTTCCATATTCAACAATCTTTTTTTTAAGATTTTATTTTTAACTAATCTCTACACCCAAAGTTGGGCTTGAATTTACAACCCTGAGATCAAGAGTCACCTGCTCTCCCAACTGAGCCAGCCAGGCACCCCTCAACATCATTTACTAAGCACTTAATCACCCACAGCAGGAACTGTGGTGCATCAAAAGGTACACAAATGTGGTTTCTGACCTCAGTGAATACCTGACTTACAGGCAGGATGAAAAGTGCTATAGTAGAAGTTACAATAGGGCCCCTAGCAAGGGGTGGATGTCAAGAAAGGGCTGAGGGTGGACACACTTGAAATGGATCTGGAGTAATCAGCAGAAGCTTGCCAAGGTAGACAAGGAGAAAAACAAGTTTGAGAGGAAATAGAGCATATTCACTTTTAGAACAAACTAGGTTTGAGGTACCTTAGACACATTCAAATAGAAATGTCCAGGCAGACATATAGATACAGAACCCACAGGATACGTGAGCTGAAAATCCAGTTTGGAACACCATGAAGGTCACCAGCATTTAGAGTTGATCCTTAAAACAATGGGCCTGGGTACACAGTTTGGGGAGCTACAGAAAGAAGAGGCCCAGGGGCTGTACTTTGGGGAAAGCCACAAAGACAGGGCATGTGGGAGGGCTGGCAACAGAGGTAGGGCAGCAGGTCCCAGTGTCACAGGGCCATGCAGAGAAATCTTTAAATGATAAACAGAGTCAAATACAAATCAACAGTAGGTCAAATAAGTCAAGGACCTAAAAGATTTCACTGAATTTCAAAATTAAGAGGTTACTGATATTCCTTTCTAAAGCAGGTGGCCAAAACCATGATGCAGTTGAGATAGGTAATGGAGAAGCTAGAAAAGCCATTAGGATTATTGGTTCTAGTTTGTTTGTTTACTATCAAAATGGAAGATATTTGAGCATGTTTAATTTTCCAAGTTGAGAGATCTTTTTAATAGCTATGGCCCTGGAGAGGGAAAAGAAAAAGTCCTAACAACATTTTACTGGATTAAATGTTGGCCACAGTGGAGAGATATAATTGAGACTTCACTGTGTTAAAGTAAAATTTCAGATTCTCAACAACTAACTATAACTACTAATGGGGATTTATTGATTTAGGGAGCCAAAAAGAATCAGTAAGAAACCATACAAAACTGGAGAAATCTTAAAACTTCTAAAAGGCAAAGGTAAACTTTGATAATAGAACTTACAAGCTGAACAAAACTTTATAGATCAACCATTTCAAGCTCTTATTTGAAAACAAATTTTAAAGCAATGCAATAATAACAACTTCCATTGGGAAATATCAAAACCAAATTTAAATTGTGCAAGATGAAAGAAATTGCTCATAACAAAGAGGAGGCACAAACTAGCCTGTTTCAGAAACTTTCAAACATTTGATTCAGCCATCTTGATAGGAGGCGATAACTAAGCCTGGTGATTACAAGTTATTATTAATGAGCGTAGCAAGAAAATTTCTGAAGCAACGCCCTGAAGAATCCACTGACCTCTCACACACTTAGCACCTAATAACTAACTCTTCCTGCTCACGCTGGGGTCACGCCCCAAGGTGGCTTTCACCCCTTGTCTCAGGACAAGGAAATACCTGCATTGAAAAAGAGCAAACAAGGAATGATACCAAGTGAAAAATGTAGTTTTACAGTGTAATGGTTTGTGTTGTATGATTATAACTGAAAACCCAGTTTTATTCATGTGATGAAAAATTTAGGAAAAAGTGCTTCTTCAGAACTTAAAAAATGACTTATCAAACTGGTTTCTGGAAAATGTAAAAATAAGAGCGGTTCTTTTCATACTTCTTTTTCAAAAGTTTTCCAACTCCCTTTGTTTTTATGTTTTAAGTAAGAAATGAGAAAAAAAATTACCAAGAGGAAGCAACTTTATCAGGCCTGAAATAAATAAAGTCTGGTAATAGGATCTGACTCCCAGCCAAGAGTGGGGTCCACCTGCCCTCGGTCTGGCAAGGCTTAGGATTGTGGCTCTTTCATTTAGACACACACATATACACCAAGCATTATCTCATTTCTTTATGAGATGTAGCAGATAGTTTGGCACCCTAGACTCTGTTTAGACTGCTCTGATTTCCATAAAAAGGAAGCTTAAAAGTTTGGGCTTACTACTGAAAACATGAAGAAAATGAACAATCTAGAAATAGTAATTGAGTTTGAAACAATCAGCACATAGAATGATTAAAAAATAATCAACATTTACTGGATCCTTGTGTTTCAGCAACGTGCTAAGTGATTTATGTGTATTTTCTCATTAAATCCTTTATGAGGCAGGCACTAATATTACCTCCCTTATAGACGACTTGAGGCCCCAAGTTTAAGGAACTTAGCCATTGCCTCACAGTAAGGGCTGAAAATGGTCTTTTAATCCAGTGAGTCTGACTCAAAACCAGTGCTTTTGAAAACATATACATAGTAGCAATATAAAAAAGATGCTTGATCTGAAGAAATCCAAGTACCCAGCAATTGTTCCCACTCAGTTTTCAGTTTCACTCATGATTTTGATCTGGCAAATGAACCACCAGTGCCAAACCAAAGAAAGTTTAATATATTGAGCCATTCCTCTTACTCGCTCTCTACACTGGTAGGACTGAACCACATGGCATGTTTCAGCTGGGTCAACCACGTCTGTCTACAACAACGGAACACTTTCACACTTAGAATGAAGGTCACTGCTCTAAATTGGGCAACCAAATCAAAATCTTTCTTATACAGCTCAAGAGTACTCTTTTACCCAGGTCATTGTCCTAATTTACTTTGGCACTGAAAAGTGTTTATTACTATAAAGTAAGACTAAAATTGATGGGTCTGGAGGACTTCATATGCCTATGTTCCGATTAATTCTGGAGAGCATTCCATGCTCTCCTTCTCCAGAAAATACAATATTTCTTTGTTCTTAAATAAAAGCCACAAATTTCCAAAAAAGAAACAAAACTTCACTACATGATATTCTTTTAAGTTGTGTTTTAACTCCATTATTGGGAAATGTCTTTAATTTTTCTATCAAAAAAAATACGCTTTTCTTAGAAAATGTTCATGATGAACTCTTTTTTCCCCCTCATTTATTCAGTTATTCATTCAACAAACAACAGTTGTGTACTCCCAAAGCCGTGGCTCTTGTCCTCATGGAACTTAGGGGCTAGTGAAGGACAGACATTGAAAACAGATTGTTACTGTGTAGATCCTGGAAAAAAAGGCAAGCCATGTAATCAGACAGCTGTGTAACAGTATTTGAGAAAGGCAACTCTCTTCTAAGTGCACACAATTTAAAATGTGGAAGCTAAGCATCCCTCCTGTCATGATCTGAAGCCTCAGTTTTAGAGGTGGTTAAAACAGACACATGTTAAATCCACTACAACTATACTTTCAAAACTGGTAAATGTCCCAGAGCACCCGGAATCCAATTTGGAAATTATCAGTACAGATGATCTAGAAACTTCCCAAAAGAAGTCACTGGCCACCATTCTCTTATTCTAGATTTATCACTGAGTCTAACATACCAATTTGTGCAATTTGACAAATTTAGAGAGAAAGGCGGGGGGTGGGGGGAGGGCAGTCAGCATGATCACAATTGCAGAAGACCCTTTCAAGTCTTAGAATAGCAGGCTTTTCCACTGTACCTGTCTAGTCTGAAATGATAAACATCTGTATCTTTGACAAACTTGATGTAAAAATTTATTATTTGATGTAGAAACAAAAAGTAATGTATTTTTGTTCTTATCTTTTAATTAATCTAAACTCCCCCTTAGTTTAACTGCATATGTATACAACATTTATCTTTTCTTTTACTCCTTCTAGAACCTGCTAAGATTCCAGTTGTTTTGTTATTGATTTCCTTCAGTTGGTATCTCAGTCCATAGATTAAGGTGTTTGTCTTTTCCTCCTTTGGCAGACTTAGGCAGACTAGTCCATTTGGCAAAGATTATCTACAAGAGCATGGCCAAATGGAATCCAAGGAGACTGCCAGATATCTATTTTTTCCACATCAGAGAAGCAAACCATAGATGGTCCAGCTTTTCTGCCCTCCAAGTCTGGGATTTAGGGTGGGAAATGCCAACGGATGGGAGAGTCCAAGCTGCCTACTTGAAGGTCTCCTTGTGGATTTGGTGAAGAACTCATTTGGAATAGACACAAGCTGGACTACTACACCTCATCTTCCAGCCGGCCAAAATGGTTCCTTCTTAAAATAAGTCATATTCCCAAAGTAAGCTTTTATGCTTACTACTTGAAATTTGGAATGTCTCCCTCTAGAACCAGAGTCACAAATAGCGATTGGCATCCCAGGCTAGCCTAAGGCGATGTAATAGGAGTACTACAGAACCTATTTCACCTACATGTCAAAGTTTTTATGCGGAAAAAATAGTCATACTGAGGACTTGAGTCAATAGGATATGAAACTACCCCTCACTTTTTCCTACATGGTCCATAAAAGTCTAGGTCGGACCCTAAGAGGTAAATAATAATGTAAGAACAGCAAGACACATTCTCCAGGGGCAGAGTGATGGCTCGGGGGCATCAGCCGGGAGAATCTTGGTGGCACTAGTCTTTCACAAAGGCAGCAGGGGTGGTCTGGTTACCGGTAGCGACTGAAGTGGCGGGCGAGTGGAAGAGAAAAGCTGGCCCTGAGAATAGGTCAACCAGAAACTTGAACAGTGGTGAAAAGGAAGTGTCCTCAAGCTGAGGGCAAGAGGAAGAGAAAGGGAATTCCTGCCACAAACCAACAGGGGAAATCCCCTGGTTTGGGTTGCTATTCACTCGGTCACGGGACTAGGAATATTCATCATTTAGTCATTTAACCCTCCCAAATCTTACTTTCCTTCTCTTAAGGCTTCTTCAGGTCACGCTTCCTGTTGTCAATGAAAATCTGCTTCAGGCTAGCATATGTGCAATGCTCCTCAGACTGGCTTTTCGTCTACATTGGTTCTGAATCAGAGTGATTTTGCCCTCCAGGGGACACTGGGCAATGTCTGGGGTTATTTCTGGTTATCACGGCCGGGGAGGGGGGGCTACTGTCATCTAGAAGGTAGAGACCAGGGATGCTGCTTAATATCCTACGATGCACAGGACAGCCCCCCACACCAAAGAATCATCCATCCCCAGATCTCAACAGCACCACGTTGAGGAAGGCTCTAACTTCATAACTGTGCTACGGTAACTTTTTGTTACTTGTTACTGTGCTCAGGATGTGGCTGAGCAAGGGCTTAGAGCACACAGATCCTGCAGATTATTCAAACTCCATTGTGAAAATCATGCTCAACTAAGAGAAATCCTACAAACAATCAACATCATTCTTCAGAATTAACAGAGTATGACACCTGATTTTTAACCAGAGAGATACAATCAAGAGAGCAGTAGGACTATGGTAGCACCAGGGTCAAGCTGCAGCTTTCTAGAGCACGGTGCTGTGCAAGCTCCCACATGAAGGCAAACCCTGCCATGGATGCCACATCCTGCTTCTTAAGCAACCCCATCAACAACTGCTGTATTCCTCACTCAGCAGCCAATGCCAATCCGGGAGGGTCAGCTAGCTCCCAAAACAATCCTCTCTCCCCAGGAAACTGTTTACTGCGCAGGATGTGTGAAAGAGGACGAAAGCAGTGTCACTAATCAGGGCACAAGTCGTTCTGTGACCAGGACGGGGGCCAGAAGCCTTCTCTGGTCCTCTCTTTCTTCAATGGAACAGAGAAAGAGTTGGGCTTAGTCATCTCCAGTCTCCCTTTCAATCCCCACTGCCATGATCTGTTTTCTTCCCAGATGGTAATGAGAAGGGGGCTGCTCCAAAGAAAGTTGGAGGGCGCCTGGGTGGCTCAGTTGGTTAAGCAACTGCCTTCGGCTCAGGTCATGATCCTGGAGTCCCGGGATCGAGTCCCACATCGGGCTCCCTGCTCAGCAGGGGGTCTGCTTCTCCCTGTGCCCTCTTCCCTCTCATGCTCTCTGTCTCTCATTCTCTCTCTCAAATAAATAAATAAAATCTTTAAAAAAACAAAACAAAACAAAAAAAAAACAAAGAAAGTTGGAAAAAGCGACCTCATGAAGCCCTCTGCCGCGAGGGCTCCCATGGTGGGGTGTCTGTGAACACAGCAGACGAACCACCCAGGCAGTAAGCAGTCCCACAAGAGAAGCCTTTTCCAACAAAAGCGAAAAATGGCCCCAAGCTTGACAGAGCAAGTCTCCGTTGAGCTCCAGGCTGTATTAGAAAGGATGACGGTAAGAAATCAAGGAACAACCTCCATGTGTGCGCAGTGGGGAAAGGACTAATCATTACACTCTGGCCTCGAGAGCCACAGCCTCCTGCACAGATAGCCATCACCTCCCGAGCACCCTCTGCTCATTAGGAAGGAGAGAGCAAGAGCACAGTGCGTTTTTAGCCGTGTCTTTATAATAAAAATCGCAGACAAAAGCAAAATGGGAAGGCAACAACACCACCAATTTGAGGAGCCTTTAGATGTAATGGGCAAATGCTTTAGGTATTTACATCCATTTGGTAGAGACCCAAATTAGTTCTAGGTCTAGGGAACTGCTCAGCAGGACTAAATCATCTGCTGGGAGAGTTTCCATTCACTGTTCTACTACCATAAGAAAGGAGGCTGTTTTCGTAAGTGTCCCCCCTACCTCCCCCCCACCAAGATTTTTATGCCATGCTTCTAGAAATTCATATGCTTAGTGTGGCTATTTAAAAGTAACAGTGTCAAAGATATACTCAGGCCCTATCAAGTAGGAAAATAAAAGACTATATTTCTAGTCCTCAAGATTTTAAAAATCTGAACATGAAAACGCATTAAAAATACGCCACGGTGGGGCATATGCAAGAAGAAGTGGGACTAATAAAAATCTGTTTTTCCACCCTTTCAACTTTATTACAACTTCCCAGGGCTATGTTTTTCCAGCAGAAACACCGGGATTTGAATATGTGTTTGAAATAGGAGGCCTTTGGATAAAGCAGGTTTGTTTTCTGGATTTGTTTTTTGTTTTGTTTTATTTTGTTTCAGGAAGAGCTGGTACTTTTGAAAAACATCTGCCATATGCATTTGCGAGTCCTGGACAACCACCATCTCACGACTTTTTGCCACATGCTGTTGAGGGGGAAATGGCAGGTACTCTCACCCCAATTCCACTAAGAAACAGACAGTGAGGGGTTAAACATAGGAGCCCTTTCCATCCCCTCCTCCCAGTTCCACCTCCTGCTCCTCATTACTATCTTGCACCCTCTCCCCAAGCCACCCCAAGTGAAAGAAGGGAAAAGAATCCCCTTCAACTCCCGTCACTGCCATTGAAAGACTGCAGAACTCCAGTACTTTTCTGGTAAAATGAAAGGGCAGATGCCAAGAGTTGAGTTCCCTTTCACTGCAAAGAACTCTAACATGGCCAAAGTGCTACAAAGAAAATCAATAGCAGTAATGATTGCCTTTTTTGGAGTGGCCGGGCAGTCAGCTGGACAGGGGGCATTGCTAAGCCCAGCACACTGCCTGGGTCAATCCCCGCAAACAAGCTTCACAACAGAGAAGCATGAGTAACTTATTTATTAAAGAGATAACTGTAGGGGCACCTGGGTGGCTCAGTCGTTAAGCGTCTGCCTTCGGCTCAGGTCATGATCCCAGAGTCCTGGGATCGAGCCCCACATCGGGCTCCCTGCTCCGCGGGAGGCCTGCCTCTCTCCCTCTCCCACTCACCCTGCTTGTGTTCCCTCTCTCGCTGTGTCTCTCTCTGTCAAATAAATAAATAAAATCTTAAAAAAAAAAAAAAAGAGATAACTGTAAAGTCTGATACAAACGGACAAGTGTACATCCTTCAACGCACAGACCAAATGCTTGGCTTGGCGACCATAGAATGCAATGAGCAATGAAATCTAGGTCTACTAAAAGTCTAATGCCCCTTTTTTAGCCTTAAAAAGATGACCGCTCCACGTGCGCAAAGAAATGGCCTGCAAGGGAGAGCTCTTGGGGGGCTCCCCGATTACACTGAACCCACACAGGAAGTTGAGGGGAAACCTCTGTGACTAGTCTGTACTAACCTAGTCTTCCGTGTACGAACACGGGGCAGATAAGGGAACTACTCCATTTCAACTTGGCTCTAAAGCATTTCACATTCTTCAGAAGAACGCAAATCTAACCAATAATTGCCCAAACAATCCCTTCTGTGATCATTTTTCCCCATATTGTTCAGAAATGCAGTGGTGATGGTGCATTTCTGAGATTCTGAGAACAAGAGACAACATCTCTGTGATCTCAATTTTACATTTGAGATTGTTCTTTCATTGCCACCAACCAGGAAACATAAGCCAAAAATAAAGAGGTCTAAAACACGGTTAGAAAGTGGAGCTTGAGTTAATGAGCAAATTAGAAAAAATATTATGTCACTTGCCATCAAATGTTATCTGTCAACTGAAAATAAAAATCCAAAGAAAGAAAGGTTTCCAACAGTCCTTCTACAATAAGCTATTGTATGGTTCATAGGTCTGGGTCATTCACAACTCCCGGAAATAGCTGCATGTTCGCCAAATGCTCTTATTTTGTATGTTCTCACGGGCTTTCAGGACTTGTGCAAATTGTTTTCCAAGCACCATCCGGCCATAATGACCAGGTTACTACTGATAATTATGCTTGCCTGTCTATAGGTTTGTCAGCTAAAGAAATCCACAGACGGCTGTCATAATGAGCAGAGATCTACTTCTGGCACAGCTGGGCTGACCACAATGCATTAGAAAAACAACCATCTTTGCAATAACCAGTTCTGGGCATCACTGGTTAAAAAAGACTAGTTTCCTGTTTTTCTCAAAAACTTCAGAGTGTGGGTATTGCTATTTTTTACCCCACCCACACCTTTTCTCTTTAATTGTTGAAGATTTGGTGCTGTAAACACCTAATCATGGGCATTTTTTTTATATTATAGCTCAGGGTTTAATTTTAGGTCAGATTTATCCTTTCCAAGCCAGAGTCTGCCCTGTGCCAAGGTGTGGGTAGGAGAGAGAGCTGGGGGAACTGGGTTGGGGGCTTCAGAAGGAAGGGAGCATCCCCCTGAAAATGGGATCTCAGCCCAGGCTTGGGCTACACCCCACCATTCTATGGCTGGGACCAGAACCAGGAGCAGGACAATGGTTGGTTCAGGTTGGCTGAACCTGGCTGCAGTCTGGTGGTCTTAATACTGGCACAAAGCATCAAGTGCCCTGCCTGACATATCATCTCAATTATTCTAAGCTATTCCCTTCCTCACTTTGAAATGTTAATTCCTTTCTTTCCAGGAGAGATCTAAGTACTCATATGCAGTGCATATTATCACAAGGGCGGCTGCTTCTTCTGCCTGACCCCATAAGGGGTCACCCTCTCCCATACCCTCTCTCCACCTAATTAACACACATACACACAGAGTGTGTGTGCTAGTAAGGCTGACATATATCTTTCCCCCATGGCAGGACAGAGGCTTCTCCGAAGGGCAATACTGCTTTGTTTACCCCTCGTATCTCTGACACATGAATAGTGCCTGGAAAATAGCAGATGACTGATTAATATTTGCTGAGAATGAACGCCCCCGCCCCACACACTGTTAATTCATGACCACCTTTAGCTCACCTCCTATCCCCGTGTGCCCAACTCTGTGGAAACCCTCAACCACTGTACTGTAGTTTGTTTGCTTCCACCTTTCTTATGAACCCAGAGCTCCTGGAGATGGAAACTGCACCCTGCTCAGGACCTAGCATATAACAGGTGTTCAATAAACATCTGCTGAATGGTGTTAAATGAATCACCTGTGATTGCCTAGTTTGGGGGCAGGGCCAGTACAGACACTGTAGAAATATAAAAAGGAGTAAAACACAGATTTCTATCTATAATTTTTTCCTTTACCCACACTTTAGCTTTTGGTCACTACTAGAAAAGTCTGGGATATTTCCTCAGTCAACAGCATCAGCTCAAAGGCAAGGCAATAAGAATTAAGCTGCATAAACTTATCAAAACAAGAACCAGAGAAAAAAAATTTCAAAGGAAGTTGAAAACAAAATGTTTATTGCTGTCCTGCTAGGCAAGAAGTTGAGGTAATATCCTCTGAAAGTCACTGAAAGGAAAGGATGCTAACCAAAATCTTCATTTTGGTTAAACTTCACAATAGGGAAAATGTAAACATTTTTTCCTCCTATAGATTCTCCTTTTAAAAGAAAGGCAGAAATTCATCAAAGGCCTCTCTATCCCCTCAGACCTTCTAAATTTTTTCTGAACTGTAAAAGGGATAAGAAAAACTCTGAGCCACAATTAAACACTGACTTTACATGATTCTCATAATGTTAAGAAGAACCAAGAGGATAAAAATTTAAATGAGCAGAAATAAATTTATAGTGTTTATCATCTGTTTCAAGATTTTTAAAAATTACTTATATGTACACTCATATTATAAAGTTCTACAAGCTGTCCGTTATTGCCATGACTAGCCCCTGAAGTAGGCCTTATTCCTAACAAATTTTGCAACTTGTCTAAGTAATAAATGGACTTTTTAAGATGAGGTAAATCCTCTTTGATTCCTATGTGCTTCATTTAATTTTGAAAAAAATAAAAGAGAAACAGAACTTAAGTCAACCACCATTTCACAGAAGACTTGGATCAATTTTCAAGGAAATTAAAAAGCTACTTAGTGCATGCATACATCAGTTGACTGAAAAACACAACGGAGCCACATACCAACAGTGACACATGAAGGCAGTAAGACAGCATACATTGAGCTTAAGTGCATTCACAAAGGAAAATGTTGGTTAGAATAACAAAGCCTCTTTGCTTTTGTATGTTTGGAAATAAACATGATCATTGTTATATTTTGTTCCTAAGGAGCAAAATCTTTCCCTACTCATTGACAGATCAGTTAAAATGACCTTCCCCAATATTAATACTCACATGATTGATCTCTAAGAAGCAATGTGCTAATAATGACAAGCTCTAAAATATGTACTATAGGCTTGAGATGAATAAACCACAGTTTCTATATATGAAAAAAAAAAATGGAATGCCATGTCTCAAATAAATCAAAGGTCAAATGCAAGAACATTTGATGTTTTGATTTGATACAACATGACCAATCCAACAAAATAATTCTGTTTCTTCTACCTGCCCTTGGATAAAACAGAATAGCACCATACAAATAACACAAATTTATAAAAGACATACACATTTTGCAATCAGGCTGATGCAAAAAAAAAAAATTAACATTCCGAGAAATAGATCTTTTGGCTTTCTTTCCAACTCATTAATAAATGCCCTTGAAATTATCCCTCTCCTTCTGAACAATTTAATGTTGGTTTAAGTTCTAAGTTGCCAGCCCCATACTTACAAATTATAAATAGATAAAATTCAGTGTATGGACCTTCTTTTCAGAAGAGTATTCCATTTCAAAGTAGACTCCTAAGAAAGAAATGGTAAGCAGACCAGATAGCATGGCAGCCTTACTGGAGATTAGAATTTGGTCCACCTGCAAAAGCAGATGGTTACTCTGGACAGCTGCAGGAAGATGGGGAAAATAGCTTGAGAGCTATTGATTTCTGTAATGATCAAAACCACCACCAACAACAATGAAACAGCATTTAGATTTTCATAATGTTACTTGAAAATTTTCTCAGGAAATTTTAGGTTTATAAAGCTAAGGAGGCACATCAGCCTGGCAATCTCTGTAAGCCTCTGTTATCAATATTTTATACCTGAATCTTTTCGCTGCCTTACGTTCTCTTTTCCCACTATATAAATCTCCATAACAGACAAGAAACACTAATAAATGAAACATGGGTTTAGCTAATATAATTACAAGAAAGAATGAAACAAATTTATTGTACTAGATTCCAGATGTGAAAGACAAGCATCAGTTCTTCCTCAAACAACTTTACTACTTTCAACAGTTAATATATATATTATATATATACTATTTGCTACAACAGCAAATCCATAATGGATGAAATATAGAAATATGGAAAATATTTAAAATATACAAAAACAGAAAAAACAGGTTTTGTTATATTTTGTTATATTTTTCTTATAAATTCTCTGACCCCAGCTCCATACATAATACACCACAAAATTTAATATGAAACCTCAGATATCAGAACTATATGTATATAGTTTGGATTTCTTTAATATAAATCCCAAATACAAGCCAAATCTTTTCTCAGCCTTGTCATTGCTCCTGACATTAACGCATATACTGTTTTTGTTTTAAAACCCTAAATCTTTTTGGAAATTATGGATTAACTTCTTTAGACTATTACTGGCTATTAAGTTACTATGCATAAAATAATTCCTACCATAATTGCTTTCTAAAGAATCAAAAGGCATACAGGATATAATATTACAAAATATTTCTAAAGACAGTGCATAGCAAATATCAAGTTATGAATCCTTCTACAGATTTACTTGAATTCTCAGAAGAGGAAATAAAAGAAGTTTAGAAAGTCTTTCCCCAAGACGTCAAATTCAGTAGTAAATGTCATGCCAGATTTAGAGTAAATCAGAAGTATCAAATCAAAATTTTCACAATACTTCACAGCTACCTACATCTAACCACGCTTTACATGCTACACATTTTGAGGGCCCACTCTTGATAACTCAGGGACAGGTGCTAGGATCCCATAAAGAATAAGATGGATTTCTTTCTATGGAAAAGCCCACATTCCATTGAGAATTGATTCAAGGAATATTTATAGTCCACATGTCCCTAAAACACATTTATAAGCAAAATCTTTATTTAAATTTCATCCTTATTATTTTACGGAGCTTTTGTTCCAGTACGGAAAAATGTTTACTGCTATAAACCAAGATCGTATTAAAAGGATACATATGTGTTAACAATTCTCAAATTAAACATGCATGATTTACCTTTGCCTCTTCCATTGGAAGGACCACCCAGTAAGCAGTCAGACCAGCAAGAGGGCTGTCAGGGGATCCCTCTCCTTTCTCTCTGCTACCCATGCTGAGGATTCCCCTCTCCCCCTAGTCCTGTAGCCTGGAAGTAGAACCATCTTCACTGGCTCTCTCCCCGACTCTCCAGCCTACAGGAATGTCAGCAAGAGCCTCCCCAGATCCCTTCAACCAAGAACTCTAGAAGTAGCTAAGAAATCAGGAGTGGCAAAGACACTGCTCCCACAATAGCAGAAAGAGCCATGTTCCCCAATGTCACAATTTGTCACTCAGAGTGCATTTTTCCAGAGAAACTGACACCCAGCTATATAACTCCTCACCCATTACTAATACTGCAAGTGCTTTACAGGTCAACTCAGTTTTTGTGACTTAGCAAAGAAAAATAAATATTATCCAAGAAAACTGTTTGTAAGTTGGGGGTATCTTATGTGCACATAGGAGAAAGAAACCGGAATCTTTTTTTTTTTTTTTTTTTTTTTAATTTTTTTTTTTTAAGATTTTATTTATTTATTTGACAGAGAGAGAGCAAGAGAGGGAACACAAGCAGGGGGAGTGGGAGAGGGAGAAGCAGGCTTCCCGCTGAGCAGGGAGCCCGATGTGGGGCTCGATCCCAGGACCCTGGGATCATGACCTGAGCCGAAGGCAGACGCTTAACGACTGAGCCACCCAGGTGCCCCAAGAAACCGGAATCTTTACACATGATGCTTATTCATTCAATAATTTTTTGAGCACCTCGTAACTTCTACGTATCATACATTTGCTATTACGTACCTCAGTTAAATGCCCTTATTCTGCTCTTTATTGCCTGTTCTTTTCTTTAAAATATTGCCTCTTTTGGAATTTCAGTTCAATCCACCCCACCTCCCCGCAAAATTAAATACAAGGAGGGGCAAATTCACTGCACACAATCTGTCATTTGCCTGGATGATACTTTGATTACGTCCCTCCACATTCTCCTTTCCTCAAAGGCCCAAACCCCAAAAGAATAAATTGAGTGCATTCCCTTACAAACTGCAATTATCTCCCATGGGGCTGAAACACCTAGGCAAGTGATCAATTCTCACCTCCCATAATATATATGCATATATATGTGCTAGAGCTTAAAATTAAAAAATAGACTCTTCAAAAATCGTTTCCTCTAGCAAGAGTTTTATTACAGTTTATTTGGTTTTTGTTTGTGTTGTTGTAGTTTTTTATTCTCTGATAGGAAATTAAGTATATTGACAGTCACGACTGCTCTAGAAAAACCAAATCTCCTCTAAATGATCTTAGGTATCTAACACGCTGCCATTTTTATAATTCAAGATAGAGTTTGGACTGCTATATATAACCCAAGAATTCAAATTTTGTTTTCTATTGTATTTCTAATTGATTATTCAGTTAAGATATGGGGTGGTGTGCCTTAATGCTGTCAGGAACATTATAAGGAAATGGCTGAGTGAAAGACATAAAAATCATAATTTTCATTAAAAATCAACCAAAAACGACACTAAGGTTCTGTTATGAACTAGTGAGAGTCTCAACCTATTAAACTGAGAAGAGCAGAAATGGAAAAACTTTTAAAGACTACTGTTACCATTCGTTTTCTCTTTTACTCGGTTCAAAATCCTTGCATAATGAGTACAGTAATACTACATGCATATGAACCTACCACCTCTCTTCTTTTGCAGTTTAATTAGGTGGCTGACTTCAGGCATACTATAAATTATAATGACAATTTAATTACTTCTCTAATGTGCACACTTAAAAGATTTATAAACAGGAATAGAACAGCCCACTACATTGAAAAAGAGGCACACCCAATGAAATGAAGCACAGCACAGGACGAAGACAGCGACAAATGATTTCTCGAAGACAGAGTTGAACCAGAAGGGGTTTTGCATGCTTCAGGAAACAACTGCTCTAGTGTCTCTTGACGGATTATGAACAACCTATACAGGTTTCTTTGTAACCTTGACTGTCTTTACAGGGAAGGAGCTGGACCTGCCCTGCTTTGTTGGTCAGCGATGCCTTTCTGAGCCTCCTCCAAGAAGACTTCCTCTTGCCGTGAAAAAGCACAGACTTCTGAGATGGTCAGACCTTGGTTCAAATCCTTCCTCTGCCATTGGCCACCTGTGACTTTAAGTTGACCTTCCTGGGCTTCAATGTCTTTCTGTGTAAAGTGAAAAAACTCCCTCCTTTGCAGGGCTGGGCTGGAAATCAAATTAGATAGACCGGGCAGTGCATTAGTTAAGAGGCATACTTCAGCCTGTTACTCCCTCTAACCGAGCACATTATTTAGTCTCCTTATGCCTCAGTTTCCTCATCTAGGAAAGGGGAGGGAGTAACAGTAACTGCCTCACACGCTTGTGGGAGAACAAGTGAAGTTAACGCACCTAAAGCATGCCCGCCTGGCACATCATAAGTCCTCAGTAAATATTAGCTATTAAGAAATCACTGAGCATGATCATTGGCACACACTTCCATTTCCCCAACGCCCAGCCACACAGATATTTCTAGCAATGAACAGTTCCTGAAATTTCATCTCTGCTGTAAAGCTTTCTTTTGGAATTAGGTAAGAGCTTACTCCTTTATCTTTTTGCCCTATGTATATGCATCCACATCAAAGTGCCTATCTTTAAACTTAAGTCTCTAGAGCACAAGTATTTTGTCTGGAAAGTTGTTTCTGTGAGGCACCTGCAGTCTTATGAATCTGGACATGTCAACGGTTACTCAGAAAACATATGGACAATCCCAAAAGCAGTGTGTACTTTGATGTTAATGATAAGGAGGAGAATTATTGCGCGGACTAATATGTAAAGTTGTAG
Organism: Phoca vitulina; assembly: GCF_004348235.1. NCBI lineage: Eukaryota > Metazoa > Chordata > Mammalia > Carnivora > Phocidae > Phoca > Phoca vitulina. The sequence goes on along the minus strand of NW_022589712.1, from coordinate 22,540,099 downwards.
AAAGGGCTTTCTTTTTATCTTTAAGGTAACTCTCTCCCTTAATTGATTTAACCATATCAGGATTTCATTTTACCCCAACTGGATTAAAATGCAAAGAGACTCAGTCCAAAAAAGGTCAATTATCCCTTTCTAACTGCTTAAAAAAAAAAAAAAAATTGTTTCTCATTCCTTTGAACTGTCATTATAAAAAAAGGAAGATGAAAATTGAGCTACAATCTTTTAAAGGTTTTATTTATTTATTTATTTATTATTTTAGAAGGAGGGGGCAGAGGGAGAGGGAGAAATCTCAAGCGGACTCCGCACTGAGCCCGTAGCCAATGCAGGGTTTGATATCACCACCCTGAGATCATGGCCTGAGCCGAAATCAAGAGTGGGACCGAGCCACACAGGCGCCCCGGCACTACAATTTTTTCATGGGGATTTTTAGTTCTCTTCCCTGCCCCCACAGTAAATTGGAGAATGGGGGAATATGGACGATGGGGAATAAGGAGCTCAGTGGGTTATGAAGAATTTTTTTTAAATGTTTTATTTATTCATGAGAGTCAGAGAGAGAGATAGAGAGGGGCAGCGGCAGAGGGAGAAGCAGGCTCCCTGCCTAGCAGGGAGCCCGATGCAGGACTCGATCCCAGGACCCTGGGATTGTGACCTGAGCCGAAGGCAGACGCTTAACCATCTGAGCCACCCAGGCGCCCCAGGTTATGAGGAATCTTAGGTAGGGCTATACTGACTCCCGTATTTCTAACCAGCTCTGGTAAGTGTGGTGTTAGTGTTCCCTCTAATAAGCAGCTGGATATGTGCCTTGGTGTAAATATTTATTTTAATCAAAATACACTTAATTAGAAAGCACCACTGCCTGCTTATATCAGAAAACAAACATTTTACTCTTTTGTTATTATGTATTTTCATTTGTCTTTTTTAAAACTTTGCATGCTATTAAAAATCACGCCTTATGTTTACAACTTCACAGAAAGGCTGCAGCCAAAACTAATGAACACTACCCATTCATGAGTGTTTCTTATTACACAAGTCAGGCGATTGTATATATTCAACCAATTGTTATTAGCTATCAGTGGTATTTATCACTATGGCATCCATCTACTATACATTTGGTCAAAGATAAAACAAATAATCTGGCTTGAATTGCCCTCTACGAGCCAGTTGTTGTCATCACAGATTGATTGCAACAGATATGCTTTTGATACCCAGAACCTGAACACACCATCCCTGATTCTTCCTCCACCCACTTCTGTGACAGCTTTGGTCAGCAACAGCTGCAGCTGATATATTACTCCGCTTGTCTGAGTACATGGCAGAAGTATAGAGATTAGATGACATAAAGCCGTGAATACTGGACATAGCTCTTCTAAAGCTTTCCTGAACTAGACAGAAAAAAAAAAAAATGAAAGAGTCTGTATGTGCCATCAGTTACTTAGAAAACATGTGGACAAATACCTGCTTTCAATAATTAAAACATTAACAGCGAAGGAGCATGCAAGAGTTGGAAAGTAGCCCAGTGTTTTTAAGACAATGAAAATTCCAATAGGATCCCATGTGAAGTTCTTGAAATGTTGTGTTAGAACAGGCCGCTTATTTTTGTAGACGTTCTTATTTTTAAAAAGAAAAAGAAATTCCCAACGGTCTCCGGGTCACCCATCTAAACAAGCCAGTTTCAAGCTTTCTATATTATCGTTTTATACTGCTAATCTGGCACAGATTAGCAACAGAAAGGAAACATATGTCTATCATCTTAAAACTAGAAAGACATCACATTGCAAGACTGCTGTGTCAGAAATTTCCGTTTTATGACACAGTGCTTAAACAATAGTTATCCTACTGAACTACAGTTCACTTAACCTCACGGTGCAGCTGATGATTGATGAAGGGTCAAGAGGGTAGCAGACTTTGGGTGCACAACACTTCAATCCTTTATCAGAGATGGCAAGAGGCCATGTACTACAATAACGGAACAAATACTTCCTTTTACCGTCCAGTAAATTCCTTCCTCTGATTGGCTAAAGCTTCAGCCCATGGTTCACAGAATAAAGATATGTTCTATCCTCAGTAAAACACATTTTACAAAGCAGCCCCTTAATTCCTGGGCCAAGTGAAATGTCTGTTTCTCCATGGCAGTCCATAACCAGGTGTATCTCTCTGCCTCCTTATGCTAAAGCATCTACTAAAAAGACCATAAAGAGACTTAGAAAACCCAACCTCAGCACTTTTTGCACTATTACTTCATTGAGGCAGATGCCCATCTGTAAAGGCAATTAAGCCTTTCAGTAGGTGCAAGAGGAACACACAGAATGTTCTAATCAGAGAGAGCATTTAATATGTAGCAAATCATGCTACCATTTCCATTTATTTGAAGTTTTTAAAAAACACTATCAAGTCATGGTTATAAATTAATTCAGAATAAAGGTGATATATCTATTTTGAAAGAAAATAAGGAGACAAAATGTTCATCCAAATGTTTGGAATTCTGGTTAATTGGATTTGTTATGATAACAAATTGCCTCTATAGTATTTTCTCCTCCTTGGTGTGATTCTGAACATCTATTCAAAATTACAGAATAATCCAGATTTACTCAATGCAGAAGATTTGAATATATACCAAAAATCCTAGATCAGTGGTTCGCAATCCAGGATGATTTTGCTCCCTCAGGGTCATTTGGCAATGTCTGGAGACATTTTTGGTTGTTAGGACTGAGTACAGGGGATACTATTGGTATCTACTGGGTAGCGGCCAGGAACGTTACTAAACATCCTACAATGCACAAAATAGATCCTCCACAACAAAGAATTGCCCAGACCCAAATGTCAAAAGTACCAAGGCTAAGCAACCCTAGCCTAGATGTTGCTTCAAAAAAATCACTGTTGCTTACCTCCTCTCTGAAAAATAAAGCGCTCATAGACAAAAAAAAAAAAAGTTGTATCATGCTAATCAAAATTTTAAGGCATAAAACAAATGTATTTATTTGCCAAAAATATACCAACTATATACAAATTCATTCAGAGTAGAAAATGATTTAATAAAAACCATGTATTCAAATATAAGACTAAAATCAATTTAATCTTTAGTCGTTAACATGCACGAAACAATTCTTCCAATTTTAAAAATTTGTTTTCAATATTTGTAAAATGCTGAAGCACGACACTGGATTTTCTCTGATCACATGATTTTTAATACGACAAACAGGATAACCAGAACAAGGAGAAAAATCAAACTTTTAAAGCTGTGTTTAATCTTAGAACCAAAAAAAAAAAGATAAAACTACATTATATAACAACGAGCATTGTGAAATGTACACGTGAATCACAATCAGAAGGCTTACTTAAATGAAACTAAGGTTTGGATTATATATGTTAGTAGCTTTACTTGGTAACTTCAAGTTCATCAACACAGTAATCCCAAAGAGGCCTGGGTTAAAAGTATATTCATACTAGTAATCTTGTAGCCTATGTGTTCTATGTGTTCAATTAGTGAACAGGTGTTCATTACCTTCCTTCCTAGCAGAAAGGAAAGACTGACGATTTCTCCCCCAGAACACTGATCCGAAACAGCCCTTCAGAGAGATGAAACACAATTTTCACTCCAAGGCCAGCAAGAGTAGGGGACGCTTAATACCCCCCAGCCACAGGGAGGCAAGGCCAGCCCTGAACAGCTGCAGGTTAGTGCACTCAGTACTGCAGAAGGAGGTCCCTTGATCCCCACCAGTACCCCTCACTCAGGGTATCTATGGCAGCACAGCACCCTCTGCTCCTTTGGCATTCAGCACCAAGGTTATTATAAAAATGAACATTATTGTGTAGCAGAGAAGGACCCATGTACTGGAAGAAAGGAAGTTACCACCTGAGTTCAGGAGATCTGCTTCTCCGGCCTCACGGTACCCCTCACTGGCTGCTTCTCTATGAGCCAGTCACTGAGTGTCTCTGAGGCACAATTCCCCTACCTGTAAAACGGGGCTGTTGTGAAGATGAGGTGAAATGTATATAGAAGACCTTTTGACACCACCAAGCCGCATAAAGCACATAAATTTGTTCCTATGAAGGATCACTACAGCATAGCACCTTCCTTGTTCTTAATGCATCCTTCTCTCTCTCTCACCACCCCTCCCTACTCCCTTTCTCCTCCTCTCGAGAGACATATTATCAAAGTCAACCAAATTCTATTAAATAGAACCTAAAACAGTTTAAGAGATGGTCCATTTCATCCCTTCAACATAGAATTTTATTTCCTCTTTGAACCTAGATGAATGAAACGGCTTCAGATCCATTTTTCCTCTTAAACTTCACAAAAGGGCACCTGGGTGCCGCATTTGGTTGACTGTCCGACTCTTGGTTTCCTCTCAGGTCATGATCTCAGGGTCGTGAGATCGAGCCCCTCGCCGGGCTCCAAGCTCACAGCAGAGTCCGCTTGAGATTCTCTCTCCCTCTTCCTCTGCCCCTCCCATTCATGGACACTCGCTCTCTCAAATAAATAAATAAATCTTTTTTAAAAAGTAAAATTAAATTAAATTAAAAAATAAACTTCACAAAACCCTGCCATGTAATAAAATTACCCTTATTTTATAATATCGAAAAAACTGAGGCACATAAAGAAAAACTTGCCCAACTTTCACCCAGTTAGAAGTAAGGGAACCAGGACAAGAGGCATGACAATTTAATTCCAGAGCCTACACTCTTAACCACTACCAAGAACAATCTCTCACTTTAAAAATAAATTTATTTATACGACCAAATATCAGTTTTTGTAAAGTGAGCCTTACAATGCGCAGGTAGCCCAACAGTGCACAGTCACCACATGGTACAAACACCCTGAATCTTTTCCTTTCCTAACCCTCCCCATCACCTCCTGTTCCTGAGAGCCTCAGTCAGGACACAGACGGCAGAACTGGTGAAATCAACTTTTTGCCTAAGACAAGGTCCATCCGTGAACCAAATTTTCTTAAGCTCAAGAAGAAAGTAGCTTCTCCAATGAGATCATCTCTGACGTTGCAGAAGTGAATTACTAGCATGTCTAGTGAGATAATAGAAAGCAGTGACCACGTGAAAACAATAGTGACAATGAGAATCATACCGACACGTGCTTCTTCACAACACTTCACAGCTCACAGAGTATTCCCACATACATTATCTCATTAGATTTGGGTCATCCAGGCACGAGGAAAGGAGAAGATGTGCAAGTATCAGAAGGAAAAAGGCAAGTCAAGACTGTGTCAGAAAATCCAAGGAGAGAACTAGTCTTAAATTCCCAAATTTAAACTGGTTACTCCATGGCCAAAAATGCAATTGTAGAGCTTCTGAAGGGCCAGAACAGAGCACATCTGCTGTGATCCCAAAATAATTCTGAAATTCTTATTTCTTCTAAGAAAGATAATAAAGCAAAACAAAGCAAAAGTTTTATAAAAATAGTTCTATGTGCTTTTTTATAGGATAAATCAAATCCTAAAAATACAAATTTAACCTTATGGAACACACTATGTGCATAGATTCAGAAGCTAAAATCACAGAAACACATATTTCTAAAAGTACAATTGCATACATTTGCATTAACACCTCATTCGACCCCCCTTCATGTTGAGCTCTCATCTCTGCAGTCGCTCCTACCTCTTGAAAGCAGCCACAAATGACTTACCTTTGCCTGTCTGCCCCAAGCCTAATACAGGACTTTGCACATGGCGGCAACTCAACCAAGGCACTGATTGGCAAATTAATGGAAATTAAGCTGGTAGCCCATTACTATGCAATAAGTGGTCTTAAAATATGTGCTGTTGAAAGCACACAGACGAGCAACCCTAAACCCAGCTGAAATGCAACTTTCAGCAAAAGTAAGCTGCAGATGTTAAGGGCACTGCAACAAAAATGCTCCTTTTGAATTTGACAGCTCTGTCATTCAGGCCCGGGGTAACGCGCAGGGAGGAGCAATCCTTTAAAACTACTGTGGTATCTTCTAAATCACTGCCATTACCCGAGAAAACCCCAGGAAGTGGTTTGATTGAGTAGCTGGACCAGTGCGTAGGTATCAGCTGATGTCTCACACACATACACACAGGTTGGTAACAATGGGGACATTGTGAAACCAGGAATAACCTTCCCCTCTCTTCAGTAGTTTGGGAAATCATTTCTAACCCAGTGAGTATATAACTTGGGAACAAGTCAAATGGTTAATTATTCACTGAGAGATTAGTAATTAATCTGTTTTAGACCAAGGACTGTAGGACCTGAATAACATAAGGATGTCCGATGTCTGGAACAATGAGTCTTTGGGACCATTTCCAAAAAGCAGCAATCTTTCCTCAACAGTGATGACTAACCAAGAACAAAGCCTGGGTGCAGGCGGCCACTGGCAAAACCTACCCAAAATGGACAGTGATTTCATAAAACCTTTCAAATGCACTTTATTTTAAAATATAAATTGATGACATCTTTTTTCTTTTCAATAAATGATTGGTGAAAATCAAGGTACTACTCCGTGAAACACGTTTAAACAGCATTCACATCTTTACTCGAAAATGAAAGGAAAAAGTCCAAGTCACCCTGCCTAACCAAAACTAAGGAGGTACTGTGATTTATCGAAACAGGGAGGTTTGAACTAAATATTTACCCCTTTCCTGCAACTAAGTTAGCCCTTTTATGGCCAATTTTGAGAGTTAAAGTAAGATTTCATGCAATACTGGGTTTCTTCATGAATTTCCCATTTGATATTTTTTCAATGTATTATTCCCATAGTTTCCACCCTTTTTTGACTAAGGCACCCCTAATGCACTATTTCTCTATATTTCCAGTCTCCCCAATCCCAACCTCTGTAGATATTAATTCTCCACAGGATCTAACAAGGTCACACCAGCAGCCATAAGACACAGCTTTTCCATCACCCATATGGGCAATGTTCCCGTAACAGAAAGGATTTGCAATGCCAATCTTAAAAAGCATTACACAGCTTCTTTCCAGACACCATGCAGCTCAGATAATGGCATGAGGCTGCTGAATAGAAACACAGAATCAAGATTCACCTGCCTCCAGTCCTCAGCAGTATACCCAACACATGCTCTCCCAGCTCTCCCATGGAAAACTACACCAACCTTTTGGGAAATCCTTCACATCTACTCACTAGAGGGAAGCGGGGATGGTGGGGGGGGGGGGTGTTACCCCAAACCAGATATTTATAGAAGCAGACTTTTTTCTCATCTTTACTTTTGCAAAAGAAATGGATGCCTTCTTGAATAAAGCTGTTTATGCAAAACAGCAAATTCTGGGATAGACTGAGAATCCAATCACTGGCATTATTTAGAATGACAATACTAGTCACAAATAATTGATGTGCACAATGATTACCAGGAACCACTACGTGCCTTTAATGTTATTAAACATAAAAAAAAAATATTGTAAGTGTATTTGACTGAATTCTTTGAAAACAATTAATCCATGAATGGAATCTAGGGTTACTCTTCATTTTGAGCACACATGTCCCAGGTACTCTGGATTAAGAGGAATTAACCATTTGTGTATACTGAATTAAGCATAATCATATAGCATTAGGATCACACACTAAGTGAAGAAACAAAGCTGTGATTGTCCTCAACACTAGCTCTTCCGAGCTAGCCCATGGACATTTTAAGAACGGCTTCTGAAAGGATGATAATAAATCAAGAATAGTTGAGGTGTTCCCCGGCTCCTGAAATTTTTTGAAGTTGACCAGTAATTCTTCTAATTGTGTGAGGAATGAGTATGTCCTTCTAAAACACTGTGTTTTCAGGGATCTGACCAACGGCAAAAATATATATATATATATTTGTACCAATTCCTAAGCAGTTAGCATGACTTTTGCTTGGAACAGGAGGACATAGTGTACTTAAATTTACCCACTACAAATGGTTCCCCTCCACTCAGCCATTGCTATTAAAAGAACCAAGCTGTTCTAAAGACAAGCAGGAAGAGGATATCCAAAATGTGTAGGTGGGATATTTTCATAGAGCTTCTCTAAATTCCAAATACCTGAACAAACCGAACCAAGTTAAAACCCCAACTCAAGCTCTAACCCAAATTAATTAGAAAAACAATGTCCATGTATTTCTCTGCTCAGTTCTATCTATGAATATATTTTCATAAAAAACTATTATGGTAAGACCGCTTACAAATATTTGCAAAAAACCATGTCATCCTAAGTCTAAATTTCTTTTTTTCTTTTTTCCATTTTTTTCCTCCAGTTTGGGCTTAATAAAGATATACCTATTTGCTTTTTAAAAATCGATTTTGTCCCACGTAAATTAGTACAACAGTCTGAACATTCTCAGTGTTCTGAAAGCAATGTTTTTGAAAGACATCATGCCCTTATTATTGAGTTATAAGGCATATACTGAGTATGCCCTGTATGCTTGCACCATAATAGCTGCCATCAGTATGCAAGATTTAGCTAACCATTTAGTACAGGCAAGACATGTATACATAAAGAGATTACATTCCCCTCTGAGGGGTATAGACAAAAGGAGAAGAAGGAAAATCCTTAAGGAATTTGGCTAGCATGGAAGAGAAGGAAGGACACTAGGGGAGAGAATAGAATAAACAAAGGCCTGAAAACCTGAAAAAACACAGCCCATTTACATGACATTAAGGAGGTCAACCGGACTGATCAGAGGGCTAGAGATGTGATAAAAATTAAAACTGTCTAGGTGGGACAGGTTCAGAGGCCACCTGTCCTAACACCTTTGTTTTACAGATAAAGAAACCAGGCTCAAGGTGGTGAATATATCAACAAATACTTTGAAGTGCTATTTACTCTACTAAGCACTGAGTTGCAAGGGTGAGTGACAAAATGTCATTGACCTCAGCAAGTCCATGGGGGCAGGCGGGGTGGGGGGTGGGGTGGAGACAGACAAAAAAAAACAAAACAAAACCCACATAAACAATTAAATTGATCATTTCAGGTTAAGTCCTAGGAAGAAAACGTGATAAAAGGTGAACTGGAGATAGAGGGAAGAAACTGCTCAAACCTGATTCACAGATGGCCTGTTCAAAGAAGTGACATTTGAGCTGACACTTGAACAAGGAGCCATACCTGAGAAGATGTGGGTAAAGAGCATTCTAAACAGGAAAAACAGTAAGAGCAAAGACCAAGACAGGAACTACTTAGCAAATTTCAAGAACAGCGTGAAGGCCAACATGGATGGAGCCTAATAGGGAATGGATCGTGTGGAGAAGGACATGCTGCAGGCCTGAATAGCTTAGGTTTTATTCTAAGGGTAATAAAAATTTATTAGAAAATTTTGAGCAAGGGACTGCATTATATAATTTATACTTAATAGGCTACTTACTCTGTGGAGTGTCAGGGAGGGTAGTGAAGAGCTTTTGCAGCACACTAGGCCAATGTGTGGCCAGAAGGACCCTGAATATCATAACTTTGATATACCCATGGGACAGCCAAAGGGGAAGTATTTAAGTTGGGAACTCAGGAGAAGATCCATTCGTGGCTATAAAACTTTGAAAATTATCAGCATATGCATGGTATTTGAAACTATGTGATTATTGCTATCTGCTAGAAAGAGCATTTAAATAAAGAAGATAAAGGGATTGAGAACAGAGCCCCAGGGGACTTCAACACTTAGGGGAAGGCCAGCAAAGGAGACTGAGAAGAGGCGGTGGGAGAAAAACCTCACAAGGATGGTGCATGGAAGCTGGGAGAACCAAGTATTTTATTAAGCAAGGCATGATGGTCAACTATTCCAAATGCTATGAAGAGTTGAAAATATGAAGACACAGAATGACCACCAGCTTTGGCAAGATGTACGGGAGCTGAGGAACTTGAGACGGTAGTAGATTCTGTGAATTTGAGGAGTGTTGGTGAACAGACTCCGTGGTCTACAGCCCCAGAGTGATGAGAGCCTGCATTTGTGGGGCCACGAACGGGGATGCGTGGGCTCCAGGGGCAGCTCTAAAGAGCACCTAGCACCAGAGCAAGTTATAATGCCTTTCAACTGTGTACCACTGATAGCAAAAGTCATTTAACAAGGTGGGCGAGAACAATGGGGCGAAATACAAAATGGCTAAGTACTTTTGAAAAATGTCATCACAGGATACATCACATTGACCTGCATTTTAAAAGATGGAGTAAAGATATCTACAAAAATATCAACTTCCTATATTTTTGTTCTTCTCTTTATCATATATTACGAATGGGCTACTTTTATTATTGCTAATACTTTGAATAGAATATAAGCTAGTCTTCCTAACCATCATTCACCTTATTGTACAATCCAACACGTATACTAACAAGCTCATAACATCCATATATGCCTAATTATTTTTAATCAGGAATGTCCCATTAATTATTCAATTTTTATTAGCTAGCCAGCTAACCGTAACTAGGCCCAGTGAAAAATATAAGTTCACAATATAAATCCACTATTTCCAATGAGTACCCTAATAAATAAAAAAAATTAATTACCTAGAAGGTAAATATTATACAACATTAATAGTTCATAATTAAAATCCCATTTCAGAAACATTTCTATTTAATGTTATTTAGAATTTATACATCTTGTTGCCTCCTTAAAATGCTGTACTACCAAAGTCCAAATTGTATCTCATTCCAATATATTGTATATCATTATACCTTTGGTCCAATTAAAGAAAGTAAAGGGGAAAAAAAACCCAGAGTTTGGCACTTAGGTCCTTCATACTCCCCCACACCTTTACTGGTCTTTTAATTCCAACATGAAAGGCACTAGAAAAATGAAGATGTATCTCAGCCTCCTGAGGAATTATGTGATTGTCTCTAGGAGGAATACACCATTACAAGGGGGTAGAAAACAATGAGGATTGTAAAACACTTTTTTTTTGGTAACTATTCTTTCTTAGCTTTTCTCGTGAGAAAGCTGCACCCCTGAATCATGGAAGCCCAACTTAAAGCATGCAGGGTCACAGACTGATGCTGGGATTTTCTGTGTGTGTGCAGCTCTAAGGGCAATGTCAGCCCTCTTGGAATATATTATTTAACTAAGCTGCATACGCGTATTTCCTTCGTCGATCTTTATAGGAGTGAAGGCAATTCTTGATATTCTAGACAATTGTCAGGCATATTTTTTTTTATGTCATTTAAACTTCTGATGCAGTAAATTATCTCCCAAAACTCTGTCAAACCCCAATCATACCGGGCTTCAGTACAATGAGAAAACGAAAACAGAGTGTACCCTAAAATCACGTTACCACAGACTCATTAATCATTGCATTGCTAGCAAATGTTCCAGATTTTAATATGTAGTTCAAAACACAGCTCCACATCCTTCTATACATAATATTTTCCAGAACTATTCATTTCTAAATAGTAACAAATCTATACATTAATTGATACAACAAGATAATGCATTTTTAAACAAGTTTTCAGACCATTAAGTGCTCTGGGTAAAAAAATACAAAGCATGCTTCAGAGGCACACCTTCTTGGAGAAAACAGTTGAAGGAGGAAGAGATGGTCCTGGCAGTGGTCAAAAGCCATCCCATAATCCAATGCAAAGTCAGTGGCAACCCTCTCCAAGTTCCATATGAGACAAGAGGGCACTGAGAATGACATCAGAGAAGGACAGAGTGTTGTCTGTGTCTCCCCAGATGTCCTGGCAAGAGACAGACTTTTCCTTATCAAAGGGAAAATCAGTCAGCAAATGTGTCCCAGTTGACAGCTCTAGATCACACCTTTTGAGCAGCGACAGGCCAGTGCCTAGAGGGGCACCAAGAGGCCTCTCTGCAATGCTAGAACTAGAGGCACATTGCCTCATCATCCTAATCACAGAAACTAGAGGGTGAGAAAGGAAATGGGGTTCCACAGGCAAGGGGAGACCATGGTGTGGTACAAAGCACCTTAAATTTGAACTCAGAAGACCTGACTTCTATTCCTGGCTTTGCTATTCATAAACTGTGGGGCCCTGGGCCTGTTATTTAGTCTGTCTGATCCTCTATTGTGTGACTTATACACTTAGGAAGACAGCAACATCTGTCCAGTCTGCCATATGGATTTTGTAAGAAGTCAGTGAGACTATGTATTTAGAAGCTCTTGGTAAATCATGAAGTCTTGTGAAAATGGAGATTTCTCATTTTAGGCAGGAGCACATCCTTTAAATTGTAGGCAATGGGTAGCCAGGGAAGGTTTTAGATCTTCACAGTAAGTCATTAAAAATGGTATTTTAGGAAGATGAGCCTTGCAGTGGAATAAGGAACTGACCACTGGTAGAGAAACTCGAGTCAGGAACACCATCTAATAAGTTGTAGTAGACTAGGTGTGACATAGCAGAACTTTTCTAGGGTAGTGGTGTTTGAAACACAGGTAGGGGATCTTTTTTGGGTGATGTTAAGCATAAGGGATAATAATATATTACCGATGAATGTTACCGGAGCTACCATTAGAACTAATCCTGCAGCCCTCCACTAACATCCTAAATTTAATTCCATGACTCTCCTGGACCTTCTCTTTCTCCTCTATCTCAAACTCAGACCTCTACTTGCTAATGCCAGACTCCCTCCTCAAAATGTTTTTCACTTCCTCACAGCTGCTGAGGAGGCTCTTTGCCCTCATGTGGACTACTGGTCCCTTAATCTCAGGTCCCTTCCCAGGCCATCTGACTTCCCCTGTTTTGGCAACCATGGACCACAGTCAGACATTTCAGCAACACCCTCACCAGCCTTCTACAGTCTTGCCTTATGGCACTCCACCTTCTCATGCCCCATCCCCCTCCAAATGGGGCTCACCCCACAGGCTGCTTTCACTGTTTCCCTGGGTTACATGGCAATACCAGCAAAAACCACTGAATAGTGCCACCTGGGTTGTGATCTCCAACTTCCAATGAATTCTTTCAGGATGAGGATGATGTCTGGTTCACTATTGTATCCACAGAAGCTAGCCCATGGCCTGGCATCTAGAACATCCTCAATGTATACTGTATGAGTGACATTGATGATATTTGGAAATCCTATAATCCATCTCTCCTATTACTTGGCTTTTCTTGGCTTCCACCTACCCCCTTGCTGCTCCTCTTTATCAGGTTCTATTTTTCTTCCTATCCCCCAAATCAAAGTATTTCCCAGGGTCCTAAACTCAGCTCCTTTATATTCCCCTTTTGTTCACTTTCCAATGGAGACTAATTGCCATCAACAAACACAGGAGAATATTGAGATATTTTGATTATTCTCACTAGGACCCAAACTCAACACTCTTGCTAAGAGTCCCACAACTTGAATCCTGCTCCAGGAGGGTGAAGCTTCACAAAAAAAAAAAAAAAAAAAGACTCCAATGAGAAGGAACAAAGGTCAGAGAGGAATTTGACCCTCCCAGTGGGGACAACTGAGCCTCAAGTGGGATTGACAGGCAAGCCTTTGCCACCAGACACAGTCACCAATGTGTCCTACATTAATGACAAAGAAGCCTCTTTTCTCAGGAATCATTACTTGCCTTTAAAAGTTCAGGTTCTCTGAGGCCTGAGGGCTTTACACCTTTAACGTCATTTAGTGCCCTTCCTCTAAGACAGCCTTTCACCTAAAAGAGAAAGGTTTGCTTCAGCACTTCATTACAAATGGGGAAAACTGACCCATTCCACTGAGACCCTAGTCCCAGATCTGTCCCTTTAGCCTACATGGCTTTCACTCTGACCAAGTGTCCAGACAAAGTTCAGCCTCTCGCTGGGCTCTGTATTTTGATTCCTCCCACCCATCACTGCCCAGGCACAACTCAAAGCCACAATTATAACCACAGGTTCCTCATGGCCCTATCTGGACAGAGCAGTTACATAAAATCAAATTTGTCTTTGCCCCAGTGGTTTTTCCTTTCTTTTCTCTGTTCTTGGGACCCTCATTCCTTGGCCACTGGGGCTCAAATCTCAGTCATCCTTGAGGCCTCTAGTGCTCGGTTTGGATCAAGCATGGGACATATGCAGTCTTCTCCCCATACTAGACTCAAGTTTCTTGAGGACAGAGATTTTTATCTTATTCTTTACAGTGAAAAAGGCAAAGATCCTTTTTCATGCTTGGTAATATATATTCCTGGCTTTTCTTGAAGTTATTCCCCCAGGAGGAAGATAAATCATTTATTGGACTATGCTATGTGGTCTTATGAATACCTCTCAACTCATATAAAACTAACCTAAATAACAGAAGAAAACCATTTTCAATATGACCTTACCTACTTCACACAGAAGTCAGGTTGTGATTTTACAGAAAATGAGGTACTTGTGGGCAATTAGTTATTTAAATATCTATAAATCTCCATGTTAAGAATGTTTCAATGTCCAGTAAAAAATCTACAGGTTTGGAAAAAGGGAAATCTTTAAAATAAAATTCTGCAGCAAGTGAGTTTGAGAAGATGAGTGAAGATAGAGTAACCTGCCTGACATATGGCAAGAATGCCCCCACACATGTGCTTAGAAGATATTCCTATCCATCCTTCAGTTTTGAGGCAATCAGATAGCATCATGTAACTTTAGTAAGTTAGAAGAATGCCTTTGATGAAAATTCTTGGACCTGAGATCCATTGTTTGCATTTAAAATAAAATGGCCTCTAAGCTCCTGCTTTCAAGATCGTTAGACCCACACAAAGTTTTCTTTTATAGAAAATATATCTTCTTCCAGGCTAAGTGAAAAGAGTAGAATATAAAATATTTCCACTACAAATACATCTATCTCCATCCACTGTTGTCTACACAGTGCTTTTCATCTATCCCTGAACTTCCAGGCTCCTATTCTATGAAAGCCCTTCCCTTTGTCACCACTCACCAGGGACTTTTACCCTGCTGACTCAAATGAGGACATCTTGTTGTAGAAATCTGAGTACCTCATGGTGGATCCATGCATCAGTCACTGAGGGACGCTGCCAACTTCCGTCACGGGAAGATTAAGACAACACATGCAAAGCTGCAAACATCGCCCTAACTAATTAGCAGTTTGGTTTCCATTATCGGGGCTGCAGAAGGACTGCGCCCAACATCACCAAGCTCTCTCCTGACATCACACATAGGAGGTTAGAGCCTTCCAGCTCCTAAGCCCCAACAGATCATCTCCAATGAGAGGGCTTGTCCTTTAGCCACTGTGAAGAGCATGTGTTTTGAGTATAAAGCTCATTGGTTTATGAGGCCTCTTAATCTTCATCTGTAAATGATGACAGTAAGATATAAAACTTTTTAAAACTTGAATAATCACTAAGAAGAATTCATAAAACTAAGGAATCCTTCAATGCTATTAATGTACCAGTTACCTAGTAAGAAGTGGAAGAATCATTTACCAAATGAAATATTTTTACACCCTCCCAGAATGAGCCTTATAAGTGGGTCATTCAATTGTTCTGACACTATCACTCAGATATTATCCTAATTGTCGGTGATTTTGAGGGTTTCTTTTTTCCTTATGTAATACTAGAGCAACATACCTATAAGAAGGTAAAATTGTCATATCACCTCAGTGTTTTAGGTAGGCTTGGTGTCTGCATCACCCTTGTAAGCCCTACAACATAATAGGAACCTTAGTTAAAGGATAACATATTAACCAGGAAACTATCAGGGCACTGACCAAAGTCGATACACCAATCACTCATCTACATTCGAGCAGTCTGATTATCCATAAGTAATAAAAGTATCTCCATAGAAACCAAGTATACAGTGGAATTCATTTGCAATAAAGGATCTTCTTTAACAAAAAGACTTCAAGCCAAGATTTTGCTCTAACTTAGGTTTACACATCATCATTCACTGGTATCATTAGATATTACACCTTTGGGATTTCACAGTCTTGAAGATTACAAAAAGCTCTGCACATGGGGAGAGAAAAAAAAAAAAGGTTTGGAAGAAAAGATTTGCATATGTAGTTATAAAAATACCAAAGCAGATTCCATGCTAAGCTCTGCCAAAAAGAGAATAATTACCATTGCCCATCAGTATGCAGCCTTGAAATTATATTCTCTTCTCCCTGCAGAAGCAGTCATCAGATTATCCAAATGAGGTTATCCTGACTAAACTCAAATAGTTCTTATATGGAATAAGCACAATGCAATCAACAGACAAGCAGCGATTTCCCTCCCACACAAACTATAATCTTTTGTGAAATATATTTTTAATGAAGAATACATAGCCCTCCTCCATGTTTGGTTCTGCCCTCACACTCCTCCACATAAAAGCATACATACATTTTAAAGAGAAGGTGAAGAATTTTAGAGCTTCTAATAACATCCCCTACGACCTATGCAAAAAGGAATGTTAGCATCTGAACTAACCCCCAAATGTATCTTTTTCATATAATGTCATTCTTATGAAAATAAAGCAAGTGACCAATGGCTCCTGGGGGACAGTAGGCTGAAATAAACATAAACAATGGATCTCACCAAAATTTTAATGATTTCTTTCTAATTAGATGCATTATGAAGGCTTAATTCATTCAACGACTAATGACTCAAAACCCATGAAACCGAATTTTAATCTTTTGCAAATTTCAAATTATAAATTGCTTGTCGTGAGTCATACTCCTTATTCAAAAAGCAAGTTTTTGAAAGGAAAGTTTTTGTAGGTGAGGTTGATAGTGGCACTCATTTTTCTTTCTCCAATCATCTGAATTTTAAATGTTGAAAATTAAAACAATCTGACTGGATAGTTGGAGAGATTTTTACCATTAGTACAGCTAATTGGAAATGAGGCTATAAAAGTAATTATGTGTGCCCATGCCCACCCAATGGAATTGTAAGAGGCAAAAAAGAAACAAAAATCTCTCCACTAGGGCTTATTTGCCCCACATAGCACCTGTTTCAGGGTCCTAGGCTCTGGGATATATCTCTGAATTTGGTTCCTTGGAGGCAAGCCATTAAGAAATTAGTTACAGTGACAAGTAGCCTTGGTAATCTGTTACATCAAGGGGCTATGCCTTCATTCTGGGGGGAAAAAATAAAGGAATAAGACTTGCTAAAGCCAAATCAATCAATGTTATTTTTCCATAAAGAAAGTCTTAAAAGATCATAAAACCAATTTTGCCTAAATGCTTAAATGATGTAATTGCTTCACACTAAAAGGAATGTTTTAATTTTGTCTAACTGTCATTTAAAGACAAAATCATCGCTGAAAAGATAGCCTGAAAACCCGGGCAAAGCAGAGTGGTTTGATTCACATGTGTACCTCAGCCCATCTGCATACAATCTGCTCTTCTTTAACTCAGCAAGAGGTCAAGAACTGTTTTTGCCAACAAAGCAACACCAGGGAAAGAGAGAGAGAGAGAGAGGAGATGAACAGAGAAAGAGGCAGTAAAGGAGGAGATGGGAAGGAAGACAGGACTAGGAAAAAAGTTTAGGAGATAGGTTCGCGCATTGGGAAGCAAACGTAGCTGCTGACAGGCTGGTGAGATAGTTCAGGAGCCTCATTCGCACAGGTGTAAGAAAGACATGGGGAGAAAGAAGAAAATGAGAAAACATGTTTGTGAATGCGGTTATCATTCCTTTCCACACGCGTCCACCAGTGCCCGGCTCTACTCCCCAAAGCCCATTAATGTGAGGTGCAGGCTAACTTTCAGAGAATCACCTCCAAATAGATCCGGATGAAAGACAACACAGATTCCCACGGATCACTAGGAATGCTGGCACACCTCTCAATTCAAAGCCCCTATTTCTAAACAGGATCCTAACAGTCCAGGGCTCTCGTGGATAAAATCTGGCGAGCTGATTTGAAAAACAAAAGCCCAGGTCATTAAAGAGAACTCAGTGCCTTCCCCGGCCAATCCCACCGAGTCCCTGGGTGCCTCCATGGCAAGGTTCTGACTGTCCGCTTTCTCAGGTTCCGGAAATGCACCTTTCCCCACACACAGCCTCGCAGGGCTAAGGAACCAGCTGAGCCAGAATTGCCGCTGCTCACAAAAGGAATTCCCCCTCCCTTCCCTCTTTCTCCCTCCCCTTTCTTCTCTTGTCCCTCCTCCCATCACCCGCTGGTGAATAATAGCACTCTGCTACCTGCCTGGATCAACACCGTGAGCCCCTGTCTTCAAGCATTCAGAGAATTTAACAGCCTGGAAATTCCTGTTGTCCGTTCGCTGAGGTCACAGATAAAGCTAAACAACAGCCGTGGTTCCCATCAATCATAAGTCACTCACTGATAGAATGTATGGTAGGAGACCTGATGTAAGCAAGTCACCAGAGAAAATACCCACTGATGACGCATATCCAGGCATAAAAATAGTTACAGGGCCCTCAAAGGGATTATTCAACAGCCTACATTTAGACTTTCTTACAAGAGACCTGAAGTCAACGTGCTGCAGTTTAACGGCTGGAGAGAGTTGAAGTTTTAAGCTTCCTCAACAGACATAACCACAAATAGCTGGTTTAAATAAGCGCCTGCAATAACAAGCTGTTTAGTAAATTTTAACACAATTTTATAAGCATTAAAAGGGACCGCCAACTATCTTATAAAATGCCACGTAATCTTCTCTTTTATTCATGTTCTCCCTCATATAACAATCCCTCTTTTTTAAAGCAAGCTCCCCAAACATGAATACTTAATTGGCCCAAAGAAAAATAACATCCATTGCTTTCCAAATAAATGTTAGGAAAATAACATAAATTGCAGTTCTGCATCTATATCCTTTTAAAACATGCTTTTAAGGAGAGCTGAGCTTAATTGTAAGTTTCACCAATGAAACTGACATTCTGCATACCCTATTTGCAATTGTATTTTTTCCTACATTGGTTTGATCATTTAGACATAATTATCACATCCATCAGATACACCTACTATGGTATCTTACACATAGTAGGCATTATTACTGTTTGCCAAGTAAGTGAATGAATAAATGAGTCAATGAAATGTTATGTACAAATATTTTAATTGAGTGACAAGATGGTAACTAAGACTAAAATCCTGTTTTTTTTTTTATTTTATGAGGAAACTAACTTTTTACATGTGTAACAATTTTAATAGTTTCAAGTCATCTGTTCTCTTTTTCCTCCCACTCAAACATATGCACAGTTACCCTGCATAGAAAGGCCTTTCACATAGTTTTCATATTAGAAAATGCTGGATTTTTGCACATTTTAATATTTGAATATATAAAAAGGTTCACTTCCCAGGCTCCTTTAAACAAATGTGCTGACACAATGAACAATAAAGGCAACTCTCAATGACAGAACCCAAAATTCTGCCTCCGAACTTGCATACCCTACTTGTTACTGTTAGTCTTAATTACCGTTCCTTTCCCAATAATGGACAGATTTGCATTGTTACCCAGTTAATTACTAGCTACAGAATATTTCTCCGTGATAGAATTTATCTCAGTGCTTACTGGTATTAACTATCCCGCCCACAAAATTGGCAAACACCTATTAGCAACATTGCCATAACTTTTGACAAATATAAGGGCTTTATTCTAGAGGGTACTTTTCCAGCAACAGGAACCAGATGACATTTTTCTTCCTATACTGGTAGGTTCTACATCACTTTCCTCAAGTATGATAACACTGCTATAAATACAAGTGAAAATTATTTTTAGTACTAAGATTTCGCAAAGCGTTCACGTTTCTCTCCTGTGCATGTGTCAACAGTATGTGGCCTAGTTTAAAGAATCTAAACGGAAATGTTCACTAGTGCCCTCTAGTTGAGCACTGCTAAGGCAATTTTGAAGAAACACATGTGTACCTGTATCACCCACTCACAAATATTGCAAAAACCACCAACAGTTCAGCAATTAATTCCTCACATAAAATGTAGAATAATAAAACAAATTAAATCTAGGGTCTATTTTATTTCATAAGGTTTCAATATTCATTTTTGAAAATGCACAAAGAAAAAATCTTAAAAACAGGAGAAAAATCGAACAGACAAGATAATGAGACATATTTGTGTTTGCTGAAGAAGAGAGAGTGCACTTAACTGACTCAGAGACCAAAAATGTTTCATGAATTACACAGAAGCTCATGTTTTTAAATAGCTCAAAAACTAGACAAGGCACCCAGAAATAATCAGATTTCACCGTGCATCATACATTTGACAGCCTTCAGTCATGGTGATCTATGCTGGTCAAGTCTGAATTCAGGATCCTCAAATAATTTTAAAACAAAGCCAATCTCCAAAGCAGCACTGTTTCAAATTGCACAGACATAACCTATCAATCCAGAGATCACAGATCGAGTTCCATAAGAAATTATTTCCATCAGCACTCCTGGTTTTAGTAATTCCACGCCTGTTCAAATTCACTATCAGCAGCACAACTGATTTTTTCTTATAGAAAATGGAACTTCCTTACCCTACAGTAGAGCCTATGCTATCATTACAATAAGTTAATTCTGTGACATTATTTTCTGCTGCAACAAAGAACTTAAACCACTGCTTGATACTAAGAAATGCCAAAAACCATGTCAAGGGGCACTTGCTAACTTTTATCTTTTTGAAATATCAAACAACACAATCAACTCGTCACTAAATTAAGACCAGATTATTTAATTATCTGGACAGAACTGGGGGTTGGGTTGGGGAGGATATACTGAAGACAATGTAGCAAAAAAAAAAATCTGCTTTTTCAACATTAGGCTCTCTAGAAGCTGTATTTATATCCACTCTCTATGTCACTCATAGAAAACCATGATAATAAATCTTTTTACATGCCATGGCTCTATAAAAAAAATGGGAAAATGCATCCCTAGTTCACTATCCTGGGCCCAACCTAGGACAGACCCATCACATTCAGACTATAAGGTTAGTTCTCCCTTCCAGGCTCAGTATTATGGCAGGATTCTGTTTTATTTTTAATTTATTTAATCACATACTTAAAATGTCTCATTGTTTAACAGCAGACTTTTCCACTTAGCAGATATGATTGCTTTCTGGAGACTTTATGACCTGTGGTCAATTAAGCCATCATCTTCACCCTTTCCCACCATGCAACGCACCTACATGAGCACGTGTGAGCACACACACGCACATAACCTTTTCCTCACACCTAATCTCCTCTGATGAGGCCAAACTTTCACCAAACACCCGCAGTAAACACGTAAGAGTCATCTTTAACTTCTCCTTGCCCTCAGTTCTAATCACCACAGCTTGACAATTTTACCAAGTGACGCCTCTCTCCCTTGTCTGTCTTCTCTCTAACTCCACCACCATGACCTCAGTCTTAGCTTTCAACATTCTTTGCCCTAGGTAAATACAATAACTATCCTACAGTACCAAAAGTCGCCTTTCTAAAACATAAATCTGACTGTGGCACTCATCGGATTAAACCTTTCAATGGCTCCTGGTTGCTTCCCCTGAAGTCCTGCATCAGAGACCATCCTAGAGGATCATAATTATTCATTATGCATCTGAACCCTATTTGGTTTGGAGCTGCTTGATACCAGCGGCTGTGCTGTGCTGGGTGTTGCATGCATCTCCAGCTCCCAGCAGAGTGAGTGCCTGCACATTTACCGAATGGTAGGACAACGCTCCTGATGTAGTCCAACTGGACTACGTAGAGAGACAGCACGGCAGAACAATGGGTTCCACCCACAGCCATCTCAGGCAATTACATAACCTCTTTAAACCTTAGGTTCCCAATCTACAAAACACTGTCAGGATAAAATAGAATAATATACGTGACATGCCTCCGACAACAGCTGGTGCTTATGGAGAAGGTGCCCAGTAAATGGTAGCTATTACTACGTCTTAAGTAGAAATGTGTAACAGATAATTTCATTTCCAATGATCGAGTGTACATACGTACATATATCAGACAGCAAAATTATCTGTTTCAGCGCTGCTGACTATACACAGACCTATAGATCTGTGCTGTCCGCTACCATGTGTGTAGCCAGTAACCATACGTGGCTGGTGGGACTGAAGAACTGATTCTTTAATCTTAATGTAAATGTAAATAGCCCCATGAGATCGGGGGCTACCTTACTGGACAGTGAGGATTTACTGCCACTCTGACTTCAGTGATTCCCCCTTTAGGTGCTGTCTCCTCTCCTTCCACTCAAATCAGTTTTTTGGTAAGGTTCAAGTATCAAGATCAATACTTCTCTTTCTGTTAAAAAAATCAGACCTAAAACAGTTCATCCTATCCAAAGAGATTTATCCCAAAATATGAGAAGATCATAGGACAGAGTTCCACATAGAGTATTCATGTTAAATGAATGACTGTGTGAATGAAAGAAACGAATGAAGAGGGGCGCCTGGGTGGCTCAGTCTGCTAAGTGTCTGCCTTCGGCTCAGGTCGTGATCCCAGGGTTCTGGGATGGAGTCCCTGGTCGGGCTCCCTGCTGGGCGGGGAGTCTCCTCCCTCTGCCCTTCACCCCGCTCGTGCTCTCTCTCACCCTCTCTCTCAAATAAATAAATAAAATATTTAAATAAATAAGAAAAAAAAAAGAAATGAATGAAGAATACAGTCTAGAGAATGGAACGCCCAACACAACCCAGACAGAAAGATTACAGTGGCAAGTGCACAGGATTTGGGAGCCCAAGACCTTGCTTCAAATCCCAGCTCTGCCATTCACATTCCATGAGGTCTTGTGAAAATCTTTTGACCTCCAATCTGTCAAAGAGTGGTAACATTAATACAACTCACAAATATCTGTAATAATCATGTGAGATAAATCAGACATATAAATAGTAGTGCAAATGGTGTAACTGAGACAGTTGCAAAAATAACATTTAAATCTCTACCTTCTGTATTATTACAGTACATAATGTCCTATAAATATGAGGTGCACTATACATACGTCTTGACAATTTGGGTAAATGTCTATAAGGAAAAACTAATAATTTTACAAGGATGATTACATGCCTACTCATAAACTATAATAAAAGGATTCATTAATTCATTGTGATCAATAACTATAATATACAATCTATCTGACACCAAAGTCAGATAATGTTGAAATTTGCTTTCGAATACTTGACCTGTCTCCTTTATTATACCATATGTGCTAGGGGGACAGGGTCTGTGGCCCTCAGCAATATTTGGTAATAATAGTTCCTTTCCTTTCTGTGCTTTCACATTCTTAAAGTCATCTTCAGGACAACTCAAGATGGCCAATAATTTTATTATTCCCATTTTTTGGGAAGGCAAAGAAATAATGCAGTTAGTAGGTAAAACTATCAAGTTAGTAACTCCATGGTTAGAGTTCTTGCCATTATACTCCAGGGAATTTCATGGTGTTTCACATTTCCAAAAGAGAATCCAGATTTGCATCCATGTGCCCCCACAAGAAGAATTTTAACAAAATATTAGGTATCGCACCAGAACATATTATTATGAACTGTGACAATAAAAAAGGTACAGTTAAATGCTATTTTTATAAGTTTCTCAGTTAAACCATTTGCATGACTATTATGTGTGTGTATATATAATTTAATATTGGTTAATATTAATATATAGTTTAATAGTTTTAAAAAGTGTTTTACCCGCACTCAGCAGATCCTTACAACACCTTACAAAAAAAGTTAAGTATCAGGTAGTATGATCTCCATTTATAGGTAAGGAAAGGGGCTTGGAGAGTCCTTGACTCTGGACCATGCCTTTGCAGTGTAATGGAGAGCAATGATGTGTGCACTTGGGCTGTGGGTCCACATATACTGCAACTAGCTGAGTAACTTCAGGTAAGTCACCCAACCTCTCTGGACCTCACAGAATGTGAGTCTCTCACAGATCCCACCTCACTGTTAAAATGCTGTCATTTCACAACTCGGCTCCATCAGAAACAGAGCTGAGATGAGGCTCCAGATGGTCTAAGTCCTGGCTGGTTCTCTATCCTCTCTCATACATCGTACTGCCTCCTCAGATATCTCACTGTTTTTTCACAGTTGAACAAACTGGACCTAATTAAGGAGTTCATTCCATTTGTTTGTTGGTTTATCTTTAGAGAGCATTAGGCCCTGCTTATTCTTTGATCACTTGGCTTATGTACAGCCAGCAAAAACATTGCCCTACAAGAAAGGCTAGCAAGACAGACATACGCAGGCATGAGGGGTCCCAAGGAAAAGGGTGTGTCCTCCTGTGACTCCCTCACTTCACGGCTATACTTTCACTTTGGGGATGGAAGGTGCATGTTTGTTTTGGTAGCTTTTAATATCTTTTTCATTTTTTATTTTTCACAGAAACAGTACAAAACCCAAGGTTGATAGGAAGACAGGTTCCAACATCCAGGCCCAGGGACAGGGTTACAATTACTTTAAAAGCAACTTAAGTGGCCCCACAAGAAACTTTCTACCATGAGTGGAGGGCGAGTCCAGAAGAAGTCATGGCTGACGGAGCTTAGCTAACGGTGGCACTCCAGGACCCACATCCACAGAGACCCCCTCTACTGGCACAGAGAAAGCTCTTCCTATGTCTCTGCTGAGGCAGGTGCCAGAGAAATAAGCAACCTGACCCCCTGAAGAGTCTTTGGAGCCTGGCAGTAACCTGATCTGCTCTAGGTTATTTTTGCTGAGAGCTAGTGGTTCTTAAAGGGACTGTGTTCTAAGTGCACATATTCAGACACAGAATGCAAATCAATGAAAAGACCAACGTGATGTCCCTATCTTAATTAAATGTAGTTTATTGGAAGGATATAACAAATCAATGGGAAAATATGTGGGCAATATTTTAAAGGGATCAATCATAATATCCTGTGATAGAACATCATTGGTTTAAAAAAAAATGGATATGCTGAATAACCCCAAACCCCATTGGTTTAAAATGCAACAAGAAAGCGGGCATTTCCCCAAGGCTCTGTCCTCAGTGCTGCACTGCCACTTAAGAAGGGACTGGGGATATTTGAAAGAATTAATAAGATTGATTAAACCCCTGGCCAGACTTATAAAAAAGAAAAGAGAAATGACCCAAATAAATAAAATCATGAATGAAAGAGGAGAGATCACAACCAACACCAAAGAAATACAAACAATTACAAGAACATATTATGAGCAACTGTATGCCAACATATGAGACAATCTGGATGAAATGGATCCATTCCTAGAGATGTATAAACTACCAAAACTGAACCAGGAAGAAATAGAAAACCTGAACGGACCCATAAGCACTAAGGAAATTGAAGCAGTAATCAAAAATCTCCCAACAAACAAGAGCCCAGGGCCAGATGGCTTCCCAGGGGAATTCTACCAAACATTTAAAGAAGAATTAATACCTATTCTTCTGAAACTGTTCCAAAAAATAGAAATGGAAGGAAAACTTCCAAACTCATTTTATGAGGCCAGCATTACCTTGATCCCAAAATTAGACAAAGACCCCATCAAAAAGGAGAATTACAGATCAATATTCCTGATGAATATGGATGCAAAAATTCTCACCAAAATACTAGCCAGTAGGATCCAACAGTACATTAAAAGGATTATTCACCACGACCAAGTGGGATTTATCCCTGGGCTGCAAGGTTGGTTCAACATCCGCAAATCAATCAATGTGATACAATACATTAATAAAAGAAAGAACAAGAACCATAGGATCCTCTCAATAGATGCAGAAAAAGCATTTGACAAAGTATAGCATCCTTTCTTGATTAAAACTCTTCAGAGTGTAGGGATAGAGGGTACCTACCTCAATATCATAAAAGCCATCTATGAAAAACACACAGCGAATATCATCCTCAATGGGGAAAAACCGAGAGCTTTCCTCTAAGGTCAGGAACACGGCAGGGATGTCCACTATCACCACTGCTATTCAACATAGTATTAGAAGTCCTAGCCTCAGCAATCAGACAACAAAAAGAAATAAAAGGTATCCGAATCAGCAAAGAAGAAGTCAAACTCTCACTCTTTGCCGATGATATGATACTTTATCTGGAAAACCCAAACGACTCCACCCCAAAACTGCTAGAACTCATACAGGAATTCAGTAAAGTGGCAGGATATAAAATCAATCCACAGAAATCAGTTGCATTTCTATATACCAACAACAAGACAGAAGAAAGAGAAATTAAGGAGTCGATCCCATTTACAATTGCACCCAAAATCATAAGATACTTAGGAATAAATCT
Source organism: Phoca vitulina (assembly GCF_004348235.1). Taxonomy (NCBI): domain Eukaryota; kingdom Metazoa; phylum Chordata; class Mammalia; order Carnivora; family Phocidae; genus Phoca; species Phoca vitulina. The sequence goes on along the minus strand of NW_022589712.1, from coordinate 22,514,158 downwards.
AACCAAAGAGGCAAAGAATCTGTACTCAGAAAACTATAAAATACTCATGAAAGAAATTGAGGAAGACACAAAGAAATGGAAAAACGTTCCATGCTCATGGATTGGAAGAACAAATATTGTGAAGAGGTCAATGCTACCTAGAGCAATCTACACATTTAATGCAATCCCTATCAAAATACCATCCACTTTTTTCAAAGAAATGGAACAAATAATCCTAAAATTTGTATGGAACCAGAAAAGACCCCGAATAGCCAGAGGAATGTTGAAAAAGAAAAGCAAAGCTGGTGGCATCACAGTTCCAGACTTCAGGCTCTATTACAAGGGTGTAATCATCAAGACAGTATGGTACTGGCACAAAAACAGACACATAGATCAATGGAACAGAATAGAGAGCCCAGAAATGGACCCTCACCTCTATGGTCAACTAATTTTCAACAAAGCAGGAAAGAAGGTTCAATGGAAAAAAGACAGTCTCTTCAACAAATGATGTTGGGAAAATTGGACAGCCACATGCAGAAGAATGAAACTGGACCATTTCCTTACACCACACACAAAAATAGACTCAAAATGGATGAAAGACCTCAATGTGAGACAGGAGTCCATCAAAATCCTAGAGCAGAACACAGGCAGCAACCTCTTCGACCTCAGCCACAGCAACTTCTTCCTAGAAACATCGCAAAGGCAAGGGAAGCAAGGGCAAAAATGAACTATTAGGACTTCATCAAGATAAAAAGCTCTTGCACAGCTAAGGAAACAGTCAACAAAACCAAAAGACAACCGACAGAATGGGAGAAGATATTTGCAAATGACATATCAGATAAAGGGCTAGTATCCAATATCTATAAAGAACTTATCAAACTCAACACCCAAAGAACAAATGATCCAATCAAGAAATGGGCAGAAGACATGAACAGACATTTTTCCAAAGAAGACATCCAAATGGCCAACAGACACATGAAAAAGTGTTCAACATCGCTCGGCATCAGGGAAATCCAAATCAAAACCTCAATGAGATACCACCTCACACCAGTCAGATTGGCTAAAATTAACAAGCCAGGAAATGACAGATGTTGGCGAGGATGTGGAGAAAGGGGAACCCACTGTTGGTGGGAATGCAAGCTGGTGCAGCCACTCTGGAAAACAGTATGGAGGTTCCTCAAAAAGTTGAAAATAGAGCTACCGTACAACCCAGCAATTGCACTCCTGGGTATTTACCCCAAAGATACAAATGTAGTGATCCGAAGGGGTACGTGCACCCCAATGTTTATAGCAGCAACGTCCACAATAGCCAAACTATGGAAAGAGCCAAGATGTCCATCGACAGATGAATGGATAAAGAAGATGTGGCCTATATATACAATGGAATATTATGCAGCCATCAAAAGGAATGAACTCTTGCCTTTTGCAACAACGTGGATGGATGGAGGGTATTATGCTGAGCAAAATAAGTCAATCAGAGAAAGATATGTATCATATGATCTCACTGATATGGGGAATTCTTAATCTCAGGAAACAAACTGAGGTTTGCTGGAGTGGTGGGGGGTGGGAGGGATGGGGTGGCTGGGTGATAGACATTGGTGAGGGTATGTGCTATGGTGAGCTCTGTGAATTGTGTAAGATTGTTGAATCACAGACCTGTACCTCTGAAACAAATAATACATTATATGTTTAAAAAAAAAGAAGAAGAAGAAGATTGCGGGAAGGGAAAAATGAAGGGGAGGAAATTGGAGGAGGAGACGAACCATGAGAGACTATGGACTCTGAGAAACAAACTGAGGGTTCTAGACGGGAGGGGGGTGGGGGGATGGGTGAGCCTGATGATGGGTATTAAAGAGGGCAGGTACTGAATGGAGCACTGGGTGTTATATGCAAACAGTGAATCATGGAACACTATATCAAGAACTAATGATGTAATGTATAGTGATTAACATAACATAATAAAATAAAATAAAATAAAATAAAAAAGAAGGGACTGGGGAGCAGAGATTCAGCATTGTGCTCAACAGTTATCACCCCATTTCAATGCTTGCTGTGCCCTTACAAGTATAATAATTGTACGAAAAGGAAAGTGGAGCTCAGTGAGCTTTCATCCCTCACTCCAGAGTTACATAATGGCTGATTGCGGGCCCCTTACACCTTCTACCTGAACAGCAAAGATGCGATTTGGAAAGCAAATACCCCATTCAAAAACAATTCTCAAGAAACAACTAGTCCTTTCATTCTCTGTCCCACATCCCCAAACTGGCCAGGGAGGAACAGGAATAATCCAGGACCTAGGAAAATGGGATCTGGAGTCACAAGCACCCAGATTTGCAAACCTGCTCCACCACACATTGGCTGGGTGATCTTGCTCAAGTCAGTCCCCAAGCCTCAGTGGCAATCACAGTAACACTGACATCATCAGGCTGTTTTGGAGACTAAATAAGAGAATCATAGGCATGATGTATTTGGAATAGTGCCTAGCCATGATAAACAGTTGCCAGTATTAGTTGTATTAGTATTCCTATTCGGCAAGTGTGTAATTCAAGTTGCCTTGAAATTTGGCGATGTCTAATCCTAAGAAAAATAATCTATCAGCTAGTTGTTAGGCAGGTGCCTTACAGACGTGATCTCCAGTGCTCACAAGTTTGTCAGGCAAGTAATTCTACTCCCCTGTGCACATGAGGAACATGAGGCTCACTGAGGTGGAGTAACTTGCCTGAGTTACAACGAGTAAGTGACAGAGCAGGGATTTTAACCCGGTTTAACTTCCAAGCCTGTATTCCTTTCACTCAATTGAGAAATAGTCAGGGAAAATGTGGAGAGCAGAGGGAAGAACCCTCAGGAATAGCAACTTGTTCCTTAGGTCAGTCACATAATCTCTCAACAAGTTTAACTTTCCAGCTATGAATGTTTTTGTTGTTTGGTCTTATCTCTGCAGCAAGTTACCCATCCAGTATTGATCTACAGGTAATTCTACGAGAATAATAAAGTTCTCTGTAAACCTATTAAAACTATATCAAGTGTCCATTTCTGAGCCACAGATCTTCAGAAATCCACAAGCCCCATATAAATCATGAAAAAACATACAAATGCTTAACTTCTTATAGTTCATAAAGCGTTTTCGCAAACATTAGCTCATGTAACGAACCTACTCAGGAAGGTGGCTATGTATCTATTTCTCAGGTCAAGAAATTGAGACATGGGTTAAAGCAAGTGCCTACAGTCACATAATCAGAAAATAGTAGAGTCAGGTTTGAATATCCAGGTTTCTTGATATTGTATCTATGTTCTATCCACTATGCTATATCTGTCTCTAGAAAAATATCAGCCTCTTTTCTTGTGTGATCTGCTATACTGAGAAATATATGAAGGTATGATCTACTATTAGCATCTCTTTCTGTCCTTGAATGCACTATATTTTACTGGTGCTCAAAAATATAGTGTCAGTTAACTGCTACACTGTTTCCTAATATGGCATAATATCTACCCAAGAAAACCAAGTCAATAGTGTAACTTCCCAAAGCTTGAGTGTCTGGGGGACAGGGTTATCTCTTACTTATCATCATAGAGCCTGGAATGTCTTAGTGCATTTAGTAATAGGTATTCACTGATTTAATTAAATAAGGCTCAAGAATACTATTTTATTTTTCAATTTTTTTTATTTTTTTCAAGAGTTCTATAACTTTATAAAAGCATATATATGTCCATATTTTGAATAACCTTTGTTTTTAATTTGCATACTTTTAACAGAAAATTTGGCAATAGAACTTAGAATAACAGTTATTAAATGTCTACAATGTGCCTCACACTGTTTCAAGTGTTTTAAATTTATTAATTTCTTAATTTATTTTATTCCTGGCAACAATTCTATGGCTAAGCACTATTACTATTCCTGTTTTACAGATGAGGAAACTGAGTCACAACTTTTCTAAGGGTATAGAGCTGTTAGTGGTACAGCAATAATTCGAACCCAGAGTTTCAGGCATCCAAAGTTCAGATCTCGTTTAATCTTCACAATAACCATGGGCAGCAGCAGTAAATCATCTTGGAGATTGAAGGCTGCCTTGATAATTCCCTGGCATAATCTGATATTCAGGAGAAAATAAAATTATCCACCTTAATTGTTTATAGTAACAGTCCTGTCCCATAACCAAAACTTATCACAAAACTTACCACACCCATCATATTACAATTTAAAAGGTTGTTGGAAAAATAAAACTTATAGCTACATTTTAATTTTAATATGTGTAGTTTGAATTTATAGCCAATTTAGCTCTTCATGGAGTTTTGATATTTTTTGCATATAATCTTACATACTCCACATTGTTTTTCATTTGTGATCTTAAAATTGCTGTGATTCTATCTAGCATCCTTTGAAATTTGCCTTTTAAAACAGAGATTCGTGGAGACATTACTTCAGAACTTAGTCTTATCTCTTTTCTTGGCTTCATCCGTCTTTTTCCCTTATCTTCTTTTCTATTTTCCCTTTCTTTCTGTTTATTTTATTTCTTTGTCATAATGACTCCAGATGGTGCCCAGTAGTAATCTTCCCAAACTAGAAGCTCTACCTTGGGTTTCTCAAGTAGAGTCTATAAACTGCCCCACACACCATTAGCTCCAGGGATGGGCCCCCAAATCTGCATTCTCAGCCAGCTGCCCAGGTGAGTTCTATACATCCTGGGATAAATCACAGGATTTTCAATCTGCCCATTCCTACAAGCAGTTCTTCTGCTGAAGGCTTTTCTATTTAGCAATGTGTATATCTTAGTTTTATGAAAACGTAAACTTCACTCTCTAGACTTCGGCTGAGTGTCACACAATATGCATTTTATGTACTAAATTTAAACCAAAGAGTTTAGCACACTCTATTATTTATTTCAGTGTGTAGCAATGAGAAGACATAACAAGTGGCTGTTGGATCAAATGAGAACTCCAAATGGATCTAAGGAGGACCACAAATGTAATTGCTTAAAGGGACATGTCTCAACTGAGGTTGCTGGTGCAACAGACTTTTATTTTCAGCATTTCATTTTAGTGTAAATAAATATAGACCCAAGTGGTCTCTATATTTATCCCATATTGTCTAAAACCAACTTTATTGAACCAGCTAAGAACCAACGACTGACATGGGAATGAAAGGTACAGCATAAGAGCTAAGAAAAAAGAAAAAAAAACAATGGCTGATAGAAGAGAAAAATACATGAAACTTCATTTAATGAAGTCTTCATTTAATGAAAAATATGTATTCACTAATGATGCAGAAGTCTTCATTTAATGAAAAATATGTATTGACTAATAATGCAGGAGATAAGCTAAAACTTAAAATGTGACCTCTTTTAAGAGGTGCTTTGCTTAAGTGTTGAGCATTTTCCACAAAACCTCACAGGGAAATCCGATCTATTTGGGTCAATATGACAGGCTACTCTAGTCTTGTCACATCACCTAACCTGTCACATACACACATTCCATTCAGCTTCACAGGGACACCCAGTTCCTCAACCCCATCCTCCCATCAATTCACCCTCTTCCTCCTGTCCTATCTCTCTTCCTCCCCTCCTCCTCCAGGCTTCTTTCACGGTCCTGTCTCGATCCCTCTGTGAGCCACTTCACCTTTTTCTTCACAGCATCTCCACTCATTTGTCACCTTGTCCTTCACTAAAATGGATCACTACTTTGGATCACTGCCCTTTCCATTCCTACACCTGCTCAGAGCGGCTGGGGAAAATCCACGATGGAGACAGAGCTACTTCGGCTAGCCGTCTGAACACTAGCATCTTCACCTCATAATGCTCTGGTCAGTTCACTCTTCCTCCAGAGACAACTCCGAATGTTCCCCATTTTCTTCAATACTATCCAATTTTTCCAGACAAGTGACTTTGCCTTCTCACAAAAAAATTAAATAATAACATAATCAGGTTTTCAAGGACAAACATCCTCAACATAAACTTAGTAGCACACCTCCCTATCCTGCCTTCCTTTTGCCACAACCAGTACTTCTGAGAGCTCAGAGCACTCTGGCTGCTCCAGGATTCTGTTCAATCAATAACCATCTTGCCTTTCTATCGGCTACCTTTCTTCGCCTCTCTATTGTCAGCATAGATAAAAAGGTTCACAGCCATATAAAAATGCTCTCTGGGTCCCACATCCTGCTCCGTTTATCACCTCACTCCTCCCTAAGCATAGCCATGCTTTTTGAAAGAGTAGTTAAAGTTATAAACGTCATGGGGGCAGAAAGTATGACTATATTGTTCTCTAATTTCAGTGCTAGAATGGTTCCCGGTAGGCCCTCTATAAATAATTCTCATTGTTTAATACTGATGCTGCAAAAAGAAAGAAAGCCCAATTGAAAAATGGACAGACCACGTCAACAGGAACTTTATAAAAGAGAATCCAATAACCAAAATATATGAAATGGGACACAGCTTCATTAATCATCAGAGAAATGAAAATTAAAACTACAAGGCTGGGTGCCTGGGTGGTTAAGTCATTAAGCGTCTGCCTTCGGCTCAGGTCATGATCCCAGAGTCCTGGGATCGAGTCCCACATCGGGCTCCCTGCTCGGCGGGAAGCCTGCTTCTCCCTCTCCCACTCCCCCTGCTTGTGTTCCTTCTCTCGCTATCTCTCTCTGTCAAATAAATAAATAAAATCTTTAAAAAAATAAGTAAAAAAATAAATAAAACTACAAGGCTATACTACTAAATAACCACCGGAATGGCCAAAACGAGGAAGAGGAGAAGGTTCTACCAGAGTGGGGTCAGTTGGGACCCTCATGCATCGTTGGAGGGAGTATAAATCTGTACATCCACTTTGAAGAAGTGTGTGGCAGTTAACTACTTACACCGAATACATCCAAACCCTATGATCCAGCAACTCACCCCTAGGTATACACCCAACAGATATGCACTGAAATATTCATAGAAACACTATTTGTAATCACCAAAAGCAAAACCCAAATTCATCAATGGTAGAATGAATACACTGTAGTATATTCATACAATGAAATTTTATACAACAATAGGAATGATTGTTAGGTGCAAGAACATGAATGAAGCTCACTACCATATTGTTCAGTGAAAGAAGCCAGGCACAAAAGAGAACACAGCATATGATTCCACACACATACAGTACAAAAACAGGTAAAACCTATGTGGTGTTAAAAGTTAGATAGTAGTTACCCCTGGTTCTATTGTGACAGGAAAAGGACAGAAGTAGTCTCTTGGAATGCCAATAGTGTTGTGTTTAATGATTTACTCTTTCCTTTGTAAAAATTCATTCACTTGGATATGTACTTTTCTGAGTGTATATTATATTACACAGTTTTTTAAACCTAAATATATTGATTTGCCCTGATCTTCTTCTTATACAAACATTCTTGATTTCCTTTTCTGTGTAACCTTCACAGACTCCAAGGTCCTTGAGCCAGAGACCTTGGACTCCCTAGCTCTTGTGCAGAACTTAGCACCCACCAGCTCTCCATCAATGATTCTAGACAAATGAATGAGCATGCTGCCTCAGCTCCACTGATAAACTCTCTTCTCTTATATGCTCTCGATTCAAAAGTCGGCATTTTCAGCCTCTCTACTGGACTCCAGGCCTCAAGATCTGCCTAAAGAACATTGCAGTGATAATAATCTGCCCTTTATTTGAGAGCTGGCTTTGAGTCAGGAGCTTTACACAGATTATCTCTTTTACCCTTCACCAATGGCTTGCAAGCCAATAATTATTACCCCTTCTTTACAGACCAGGAAACCAAGAATCTTAGAGGTTAAGGAACTTACTTAAAAATATGCAGGTGATAAAGCTGGGGAAACAAAGTTAAAATTCAGGTCTTTCCTATCGCCAAACCAGTGATCTTTCCATAGACCATACATGACCACAGATGTAAAACACAAGTCATTGCTTTTCTCAAAGGCCTGCTTGTGCCCCTGTGTTTCCCATCCTGGGCAACGTTATCACTATTCACCTTGTCATCCAGCTGGAGTCCTCAAAATTGCCTTCTCTTCCCTCAAGCCTCACAATGACCCTGTCCCTAGTCCTGTTTCCCACGCTTGACAATCCATCCTGTGCTCACTATTGTGATTATTACAGCATTAGTTCACAGGCCTCTGTTTTATTCTTTTAAAGATTACTGTAACTGTCTGCAAACTATGTCTCCCAATCCAGGCTTGGATCCTTCTAATTCATTCTCACGAAGCTACCCGAGAGTCTTTGTAAAATGCAAATCTGAACATGTCTCTCTTCGTTGCCTACAGGATAAAGTTCCAACATACCAGCATGGCATACCCTCCTTGACCTGGTCCCTGCCAAGCATTCCAGATCCTTCCCCTGTGACCTCCACTCCTCCTCTCCCTATACCTTGTCATTCCAGCCATATGAAGACTTACTGCTCACAGAACACCTTGCCATTTTCATGTCTTTAGGCTTTTGCACGTCAGTGTCTATCTTCCTGGAAAGCCTTTCCTCCGGTTTTCTACCAGGCAAAGTCCTACTCATCTCGCAAGATGCAGCTCAAGTTTCTACAACTCAGTCAAGCCCCTCAAGCAGAGCTGATTGCATCCCTTTTATGTCACAGCCAGGCTTTGTGCATCCTTCTCTTACAGCCCATTTCACAATGCATTGCAATATTTTGCAGCCTGTACTTAACTTTTAGGATATTAGCTCTTCAGAGACAGACACATGCTTGCTGTTTTTTGTATGCTCTGGCCAGCACACAACAGTAAGTCAAAAATAGTCAAATAAGGTAGTTAATAAATGAAATCAATGGTATGTGGGTATGATATTGTGATTTATAAGAATTATACATTTGGCCACTCAGATGATCAAAATACGTTTCTCATAAACATTTGGTCTTTGTCTAGTTCCTTGCACACAGCTCCCAAAACCCTTGGAATTTCTTAAGTGTTGAGAGTGATCATGGTGCCTTTTGCTCTGTTAATGAGGTGACTTTTGGAGAGCATCTAAGGATGAGGGATGGTTGTCAAAGGAGCCAATCAAGTGATTAGAGGGTTGGAAATTTCAGTCCCACTCCCTATCCCCCAAGGAGGGAAGAGGAGCTGGAGGTTGAATCAATCACCAATGGCCAATGGCTTAGTTAATCATAACCATGCAGTGAAGCCTCTATAAAAACCCAAAAGGACTGGGTCTGGAGACCTTCCAGGTTGGTGAACACATGGAGATAGGGGAGGGTGGCGTGTCTCTTCCCAGGACCTTGCCCTATGTATCTCTTCATCTGGCTGTTGATCTGTATCCTTTATCATATCCTTTAATAAGCAGGTTAATGAGGGTTTCCCTGAGTTCGGTGAGCCACTCTTGCAAATTAAAAGAACCTAAGGAGGAAGTCATTGGCACCTCTGATCTGTAGCTGGTGGGTCAGAAGCACAGGTAACAACCTGGACTCATGACTGACATCTGAAGTCGGGGGTAGAGGGCAGAAATTAAACCCTTAACCTGTGGAATCTGATGCTATCTCCAGGTAAACAGTGTCAGAATTGAGTTGGCTTCTCAGACACCAGAAGAACACTGAGAATTGCTGGGTATTGTATGTGCGGGACTCCCCTACATGTTGGAATTGGGTCTGGAAACCTTAAAAGAGTGAGTATATGTAATCTTAGTTGCAGATCCTTTATTTCTAGAGCCAAAGAGATTGTCCTAAGCAGAAATAATGGAGGAAGTAGATCATCTCTTTGTGTGAAGAAATGATGAATGCAGCCCAAAGTGTAAGCTGAAAACAACATCTAGGTGTTGTGCAAGGTTCCTCGGGAACGTAAGAGCCTCAGGTCGCTCGTCAAGTATTACCTCCTACCACCACCAGAGCCTTCTATGATGCTGGACAGGGATTATGCTCAGGAGTAAAAGGAAAAGGGTAAAGGTCTCTATTGAACAGGATATTTCTTGGATCCCTAATCTCTGAACCTAGCGCAGATAACCATCCATATTCAACCTCAAATTTTAGGTGGTACAAAAATGGTCAGAGATTTCTTAGAAATTATTCACAGAGCTAACCAGGATAGAGCAGAACATTCGATTTATCCCCAGGATCAGCAAAACAGGAACACAGCAAAAATAAACATTTTTCACATTGATCTTTCATTTCTAAAACGCAGGACAGGAATGTGGACATGTAATAAATAATCAAATGGTGAGATTATCTCTTCAAAGTGAAAAAAATGAAGCAAAGGACTGTGGGATTATGGGGGTGAGCATCGCTGGGAAGCACGAGTGAGAGAAGAAAGGAATATTATGCAGCCATCAAAAGGAATGAAATCTTGCCATTTGCAATGACGTGGATGGAACTGGAGGGTATTATGCTGAGTGAAATAAGTCAATAAGAGAAAGACATGTATCATATGACCTCACTGATATGAGGAATTCTTAATCTCAGGAAACAAACTGAGTGTTGCTGGAGTGGTGGGGGGTGGGAGGGAAGGGGTGGCTGGGTGATAGACATTGGGGAGGGTATGTGCTATGGTGAGTGCTGTGAATTGTGTAAGACTGATGAATCACAGACCTCTACCTCTGAAACAAATAATACATTATATGTTAAAAAAAAAAAAAAAAGAAGATAGCAGGAAGGGAAAAATGAAGCGGGGGAAATTGGAGGGGGAGACGAACCATTAGAGACTACGGACTCTGAGAAACAAACTGAGGGTTCTAGAGGGAAGGGTGGTGGGGGGATGGGTTAGCCTGGTGATGGGTATTAAAGAGGGCACGTACTGAATGGAGCACTGGGTGTTATACACAAACAATGAATCATGGAACACTACATCAAAAACTAATGATATAATGTATGGTGATTAGCATAACATAATAAAAAATTAAAAAAAAAAAAACTCTGTAAAAAAACCCCAAAAAACTAACGATGTAATGTATGGTGATTAACATAACATAATAATAAAAAAAAAAAAGAAACCTGAGTTTCAGAGCTTTGCCAGAGGCCAAGTATTTGTGGGCAGGAATACTTAATCCTCCAATCACTCCACACCACCCCGGGCTCCTCAGTGAAAGGCAGGACTCCAGATGACCGACAGAAAGCCCTCCTTCCCACAGAGGAGGAAGCTGATTACAGCTTTCATGAGCCCCCACACTACACGAAAGCTACAATTTCAGGGCTCTCCCTACAAAAAGCCTGTGGCAGCCAAACATCCCTAGAGACACAGAAAAGCAATAACTGTTGACATTCCAAAAAGAGAAAGGGGGAAGAGCCTTTTCCTCAGAGCAGCATTCTTTAATTGCTTTTCTTGCTTCCTTCCTGGAGAGAAGGGAGGTGGGTGATGGCAGCGAGATCATGTAAAAGACCAGAGGGCAGCTGAACGTGAACTCCTATCTGGCCCCCTTGCACAAAGGCCTTATTATAGTACACACATAAAAATGCGTGGGCAAGACTTGGAGGGTTGGTTCCCCGCACTGCCCCCCAAACTCACTCCCAACTCTGCGCCTTGAATGCGCTTGTGTCCGCTGCACACCCTCGGACAGAAGAGGTTCTTCATGTTGCCATGGAGCTGAAACCCCTGTAGTTTAGATGGAGGATCACACTGCTTTTGTACTTCCAACAGCAGAGGTAAGAATCTGTGCATAGGATTCATTCCACTTGGATTTCAGATTTCCAGTTGCTTATTTTCATGTTCAAAGGAACTCTCTCTCTCTCTCTCTCTTTTTTTAAACTTACTCTTTGTAAGATTTACCACAATGGAAGCTGCTGGCAAACTGATTCTTGTTTTTGTAAAATCCGTCGCAGAAACTTGAACGCATGTTTGATCTGTGAGCTTCCTCTCCAGGGGGCCCCTCCCATCTAACAGAGTTTGTGACCTGATCACATTGAAGGGGAGTCGAGGAGAAATGCAAAATGTAAACCAATCTACAGTTAGTAAATATTCTACCAAACAAATAACCAGTAGCTATTTTCTCTGACACGATAAATCTGATATAAATTTTAATATTATTTATACTCAAATGAGTACTTTTTCAAGTAGGCCTCAACAATCAACATCGCATCTAGAACACTTCTGCAAATATAGAAGTACTTCTGCAAGTTCCTCTTAGGTTTCATTTCAAAGCTCAGCAATCCCCTTATCATTTCAGAATCAAAAGAATCTTAAAAAGAACCTGAACAAGGAACACAAAGTGATTTCCTAATGCAACCTCACTATTTATTGCCCCACCTCCTTTTTGGATTTTGCATCTCCTAAAAGAATGATGACTTGACTTATACAAAATCAAGTGCAAACGAGCTAAAGAAAAGGATTTTGATTTCTTGCCTAGAAATCTTCTCCTGCCCCCAGTCGCACATTCTCATAACCTTGAGTCTCAATTTCTCAGGTAAATTCGCCAATCTGCTGACAAGTTTTGTATTACGCCTTCTCTACCCACAGTGCATACATTAAAGCTTGACTATAAAAATGACCTTACATGCTAACCAGAGCAGCAAAACCGAATCTAGTGGTTTGAAGGCTGAGAGTGTAAACCTGGGGAGGAAGGAGAGGCCAAAAAGGCAGGTAAAGCACGCACTATAAGCTACACATACTACTACATGGCTCAGCAAAATAAAATTTAGAAAGTTAAAAACTAGTTTAGGAGCAACAAAATACATAGTGATGGCAATGGATGATAATCCAAAGAATAAAATAAATATCCATGCATCCATACCAAAATAAACAAACAAACAAACAAACAAACAGATTTTGTAGATATTCCCTCCCTTAAAGGGGTAAAGCTTCACTATTCTCCCTTTAAAGGTGGGCTGACTTCCAGAGAACAGAATATGGGAAGAGAAAAGTAGTAACGTCACAGTGGAAACACCTGGCAGACTCTACCTTAACCAAGGGATCAAGGTTAACATCACCAGCGATCAGTGATGTTGACAGAACATACCCGATAATATAACGCAATGAGAAAGGCACCTCACCTCCGTGGTCTTCTTTCCTAAAACACGTAACTCCTGTCTACAAAATTCTGGGCCTACACTTTTCAAAATTGTCCATCCCTTCTGAAAAAAATGGAGTATGTCATGGTATGCTATGTTATGTTATTATATTTCATATTATATTTTGTGTTATATTAAATATTCTAAAAGTGAGTAGCCAATTCATACTAAATGAACTTCACCAGAAAACCTGATGATTTTTTAAAACTGCTAACCAAGCACTCAGGCAGACCAGACTTCTTAGGTAATAATTTTGTTTAGGTAGTATTTTTTTTTTTAATTCTGATGCTTTCAAAACGCTTCAGAATAACATCTCCAAATGCTGCAGACTTCAGTTTTTTTCTTACCACAAATAGTATGTATATTTTCACTACAACTAGCAACAATGTGCCTGTTATCGATGATTCTGGCAATTATGTAAATGGGCTCACTCTGTATCTATTTCAATGGCACAACGATGCCAACAGTTCAATGTTAGCTTGTTACAGGACCTCGTGAGCACCCTAGCTGGACGCCCCATGCTGCTTGTGGATAGGCATTCCCCAGCCTCTTGGCTGGGTGACAGCAACCACAACAGCCCACAAGGCGGGTGGAGAACCGATGAATAAAATGATAAATATTTGTGATGAAACAGGATGTTGGGGGGGAGGGAGAGGGGGCGGAATATTTCAACTACTGAACTACTGAAGCTACTTGGGAACTTTAACAGGATTCCCTTGTTGTAAAACTGGAAGCAGTAAGCAGATCCAGTGTTTTCTCCTTCATTGTAAATAATTTATAGAATTACTGCTGTACCACCCATCACCCAGGCACGGAACTTAAGATTTTGGGCAACTGAACCATAAGCACTATACTCCCAACAAATGCTGTGATCGTCCATGGAAGACAATTCAAACAATGATGTGAAAATATAATTTTTCAGGCCAGAGAAGACAACACCTTTCAACAGATCTGCCCTTGCTGTTGACTGAATACATAATGTAAACGACTATTTACTGTGTTAAACCTCTTACCTATGCCCCTTAGTAACAATGACAATAATAACTTACAGGCTTAGGAGCTTTCTTGTCAAGAGTAAATTCATGAAATTCTGAGATAAAACATGGTATGTCACTTACATAGAGTCTCAAGACTCAGAGATGACTCCTGTGGTCCCCATTTATTCACATAGTGATTCTGATACCTGATTGCGAGTAAGGGAACAAAAGAGAAGGTCAAACTGCCACTATGGATGGTATCCTTTTGGATCCATTTTTAAAGAAAGTGTTATCACAAGCAATGCCTTCTTAGAATCTGCAATACCTGGGCACCTGGATGGCTCAGTTGGTTAAGTATCTGACTCTTGATTTTGGCTCAAGTCGTGCTCTCAGGGTCATGAGATCTAGCTTGCATGGGGCTCCCATGCCCAGCTTAAGATTCTCTCTCCCTTTCCTCTGCCCCTCCCCCACTATCTCTCTCAAAGAAAAGAATCTTCAATACTTCTCTGTCTCTATTTCACTTCTCTCTTGCCTTCTCGCTGATGATTCCACCAAAACAAAGTAAAAGCCAAAAATAAAGCATACCTTAGTACACGTTGCCACTTTAAACAAATCTCTGAAGATCTCTTCTACTGAAAGTGTCCTAACACTGATCAATCCTTCTGCCACATTAAAGAAGATAGAATGGTACCCGGTGTTGGAGAATGAGGAGAGAGGCGAGAACTGAGCAAGATGCAGCAAGCAAAGCTTCTATCAATACAAAACTTCAACATTTAGTATAGTCTGAGACATAGATTCAATTCTCCCTGCCTAAACTTCTACTGGTATAGTTGATAAGTCCCTCCAAATGAAGGAGTAGGAAATTATATAGATGAATTTGAAGACACATGTTCTACTTTTGTTTTCCATCCATTATACTAATCGTTCCCCAATATGATCTATGAATCCCTTTTATACACTCCCCTTTAAAAATCATTTCCTGGAAAACTTAGTAATTAACATCTTGAAAGCAATACTGGAGTGTAAAGGTCACAGCATCACAGATACTTTCCTTCAACAATACATTAGATATGGTTCTACTAATCTGTTGTTCAGCATGAACCACAGGACATCAAACTCAAACTTGTGAGGAAATACAGTAGGTGCAGAATCAGAGATGAATGTCATATTTCATTCCAAATACTATCAGAGCTAATACATTTCCTATGAGTGGACTCCGGTCTACTCTAGATACTAGTTCTTTGCTCTTTCTGAATGAAAATAGGGCAACTCACTGAAACTGATCATGTGACCAAAGAAGGATCTAAATTGCTATTTCTTACCCCTCAAAAGAAAAAAAAAGTCCCACATACAAGAATATCTTTACCAAGACTGAAGATATTTAAAATGTAACAAGCAAACCTATAATATTCATAAAAATAGTTTATTATTCATTTGTTCCCATCTGTCAACCCTGACTTCATTCTTAGCCTTTCTAACTGTATCAGTTCAATTTCACAGCCCATACCATTATCTATCAGTTAAATAACCCACTGGCAATCACACCTATTGACTTGGCATAAGAGTAGGTTAATAATGTTACCAGCATACAACCAGCATGGCCCCTCCCTTCTCTATAATTTATTAAAACCAACTTAATTATATTTTCCTCATAACTGTTTTGATGATTTTGTTTGCCCATTTATAATATTTTTGAATGATAATATATCTTCTAAAATTACTTAAGGGAAACAATCTTCCATGAGCTTTTTAAACTTCTCCTCCCCTGTATGAAATATTGGAAGATATACTGAACTCCTGTCTCTGAATCACAGTTGAGAAATATACTGCTCAATTACCTACCAATAAACTAAATATATCTCAGATAATTTAGGTCATTTAAAAATGATTATAAGATCAATTAAACCAACAAAAAGAAAATGTTGAAATGGTTTATAAATTCTGAAAGTATATTCCAGTTATGAAACAGAATCTAAGCCTCAAAAGAAGAAAACCAGTAACAGGGCATAATTTAGATCATCCATAGCAGGTTGCTAAAATCATTTTTGCAAATGACTGGTGATTTGAAGCCATGTTTCTGAAATTTATACTTAAATTTTAAAATGAAGACATTGGTAAGCAGTGTCATAAATGCTCAAAAACACATGGAAAAATTGATTTCCAAACATAGAATGTTTTCAAAGTGTTCTATAAATATAAAATATAACTATTTTTTGCTATTAAAACTTGAAGTTAAACATGTCTTAATTTACCAGCCAGATTCACTGTATTCAGAAGATCTCGAGTATAGTTTTCATCTACATTCTAAATTCTCAAATGTAAATCTACATTTATCCATAAATATTATTTACTAGCTCCTCTAAATATTAAAAATGGAAACTGATAATCCCCCTCTAGCTTGATCATTCCATGATTCTAGAATATACATATCTATAAGAATCCAATCCACTTGACAGTAGACCAAGAAGCAACATGAATAATGACAAGCAGAGAACCGCACTACCTATATGATTGTAGCTTTTAAATAGCTTTGAAAATAAATAGTAAGTAAATAACTTTGAAAACATTCATCAAAAACTAATCAGAAACAGTTAAACCAAATAAGACTAAGCTGAAATTGTTAAACTTATAAAATACCAAAACAAAAATTAAATCACACTGAGAAATATTAGAACCAAGTAACAAGAATTGATATTTATAATATATAAAGGGCTCACAGAACCTTGTGTTTTCAAAAATAACTAGGAAATAAGTTAGAAAAAACTATGTCAAGCCAATTCAGAAAATGAAATGTAATTAAGAAAGAAACCTCACTAATTATTAAAGAAATGCAAACCAAAATAACAATGCAGTGAAGTTTTTCTCTTTGGCATGATTGTGATGAAAATGGAAAGTCATCTGAAAATAGGGACCACGTATAATAAAAATATTCATACCTTTTGACAAATAATCTCACAGGAGAAAAACTGAATACTCAGAAGGGAATTTTAAGAAAACTGTGACCATTAATTAGATAAAAATTTTATGGTCATTAAAACTAGAATATAGAAATTAGCAAAAGAGAAAGTGTGTATGAGAATGTGATATTGAAAATAAGGATTATATCAATATTATGATTATAACCACTCCAAATGTGTGAATACGAGTAAAGATCAGAAGAGTCTACAAGGAAGAGATAAAAATCAATTTGTTGTATCATAAACGGTGATTGGATAGTTATGTCCTTTCTTTTTTGTGTGATATAATATTGCTTGTGGAATAAATTTAAAACTTGACAAGAACAAATGAATTGCAGTAATCTAATCGACTCCAAAATAAAATCTCCCAAATGCATCGATCTTTACCTACCACGAAACAATGGCTATTCCCCAGGCAAGTTCACCAAAGGCAGGATCTCTGTATGCAAAGCAAGACTCAAATTTCACATGAAATGAGACTGTGAACCATCCACAGCATATCCATGTACTCTGAACCATTATTCCGCGCCCAGACCTTTAAAAGTTGACTATCTAGTGTGTGATGTTAGGGATTGTTCACTGATATCCTTTTTTACTGTACCACATCCATTATTTCTACAGGAGTTCATGACACACTACCAAATCACGTTGTTTCAATACAGGCAGTTCTCAACTTACAAACACCTGACTGACGAAAACCAAAAATAAAACCAGCTGCTGCCATCCGCGGGTTGTCGCCTTCTAACACTACCAGAGGTCTTGCGGATACTCCCAGAGAGACTCAGCTGTTGTGAAAAAAAAAAAAATCTTTTTGAGAATTTGAAGGGAGGAAGGGTGGAAGCAGTGAAAGCAGGACCAGCTAGGGAAAGCACACAAAGCTGGTGCTTACCCTCGATAGTCCTCAGTCAACATTTGATGAATGAATGAATGAATTTCTACATTTCACTCCTGTAGTTTGAGTCTGATTACTCTGCCCCTATGCAATTCCAATAACCCAATGACATGCCTCTTTCTTGGGCTCCTGATTGACGGAGCTGGAGCTAATGCAGGGAACTGATACCCAGAAACAGACAGCTGTGACCAACAGGCTGTCCACTTGGCAGTTCACAGGACAGAGCCCAAGCCCAGACCAACACTAAAAGATCTATTCCCAGAAGTACTGGCGGAGAGCACGTGATCTACAGAGAGAAAAAACAAGACATAATTGGTGAAACAAAGTCAAAGTTGAAAGTGTAGCAAAGCTTATTAATAAGGATACCAAATGAGAGATCAGAGAAATGAAGTCTTAGTATGATCTAGAAGTAAAGATGGCACCAAGAGGACAGTGGGCTGGGCCTGGTTTGGGGCTCATCGTGTGACCCCTCAGGGCATCAGTTTGTTGCATTACTCCAGCTTCACTTGGATGGCCTTTAAGAAGCAGAAATACGGGACACACATGTGAAGTCTAGTGACTTCTCAACTCATTTCACCTTATATACATATTCATCTTCAGAAATTTTGAGCCACTTCATTGTTCAAAAATCTTCCTGGCTCCTTCTTACCAACTGAATTAGAGAAATCATAGAGTCTCAGAGTTTGAAAGAGTTTAAAGGACTTTTAGTTCAATGATCCAATGATAGGGGTAAAGCAACTCCACTCTTACAGTCAAAAATCCAACAAAATATGGTCCAAGCTGTACCAGTTATGATTCTCTGATCATATCCCTGTACATTTCTTGCCTCCTGGCTTGCACTCATAGCTACTATGGTTGCACAACTAAAGGGGGCACCATTTATATAATACTCTATGTGAATGGTACCCCCAAAAGTTTAGCAATATTCAACTCCTGAGCAGCCATAATGGGTGATCCAACTTCCACTTGTAACATTCTCTCCACCTAGAATGCCATGCCCCAACCCCGTCTCTGATCCTACAGATACTAACTGCTCCTCAAGGCCCATGTCTTCCATAAAGCCCTTGCTGGTTCCTACAGTTGTTTATAATATTTTTCTCTGAACTTTCCCTTTATTTGTTTTATACCTCTTTTATGCATATTCTGTCTTCTAGTATAATGAGTTAGTTATGCATGTCTTATTCCAATACCAGATTGTATGTATGCTCCTTGAGAATGAGAATAGCCTAGGATTCACCTTTCTTTCTACACAGTTCCAAGCCCATTGCCAAAACCAGAGTAGGTACTTAACTGTTGGCTAGGACTTTTGACTGGAAAAGAAACATGATTCAGAAATTAGAAAAGTTTGAGGAAGTAGTTTAGATTGGAATGGAATATAGCGATCAGAGACATCGGACTAAATTTTGATAATTTGGTGTATTCAGGCCCACTGGATTGGAGGGAGTGTTAAACGATAGGATGTCACTGTCAAAGACACACTTTCCCTTAATTCAAAATTTTGCCTAAGACCAAAACTGTACTTATGGAAAAAGAAGACTTTCTCTTCACCTCTTCTTTCCTCCAGTAAGACACAACCCTCTGACAAAATGAACTCCAAATTCTATACAACCAATTAAAACACAGGTTTGAAACAAAGTGCAAAGTAACCAAACACAATTTAATCTGTTTTATATAATATCAAAAAACTGGGTGTTACATGCAACTAACGAATCATAGAACACTATACCAAAAACTAATGATGTACTATATGTTGGCTAATTGAATTTAAATAAAAAGAAAAAAGAAATAAAATACATGCTATTTAGGGATTAAAAAATTTTTTTTTCCTTTTTTAGTTAACGAAACTCTACTAAAGAACAAGTTGAAAGAATACAAATCTAAAAGATTTTGAGAGCAGGTATACCACTTTAAAGGTATCTAAATATGGTTTTCTCTATTATACAGAGCCCATATGTCTGCCTAGCATATAATATTCATTTTCTTAATTAGTATGCATGTTAAAATATCTATTTTAATAGATGTATCATGCTCCAAGGAAACCATTATGATCTATTAAAGGATGATTAACCGTATAAAATATGATTCAGCATTAACTATATAGAAAGAGACATCTTCAAATTAGAATATACAGATTTTTATAAATATACAGAAATCTATCTAATTATTTTTGAAGACTTTAAAATATTCTGTGTTCATGTGGCATCGGTATAATGCATATTGCTGATGATTCAAAATATTTTTGTATATAACTATATATAAGGGCACTGATAATCTGAAAAATAAATCCCATCCATTTAAAGACAATTTAACTATGAATACAGCAGGCAAAGGGACAATAATGTTAAAGAGTGGAGAACTGGAGAATGAATTGCTTACTAAGCATGTAGAATAAGACTTCACATGCCAAAAATTGTTGAGATTATATATATATAATAATATATTTATATTATATCTATATATTTATTTGTACTTATTATAACTTATATGTTTCTATATTCTATTTATATGTGTATAATATATATTTATATCATATTATTTAAACATATATATAGTTACGGTACTTGGTTCTCTTCTTAGCCAGAAAATTTTCAGGGTCATTATCATGAACATAGGTTACCACAGCAAAACTATTTATTTGTTTGTTTGTTTATTCAATTGATTTACTAGAAAAATACTTGTGGAATATTTTTCCTGTAAGATAAGCAGTACATTAGCCCTGAAGACACAGTATCAGTTCGGACAGGCATGGTCTTAGCCCTAGTGGAAGGTAGACTCTAAGAAGAAAGATCAACAAATAGCTACTATAAACTGCAGTCACCCGGGAATGCCTTCTGAAACTACTAAGATGCATGCAGTTGCTTACCCTTCATTCGATTCCACATTGGCCTACATTTTGTTCTTCCTTTTTAAGAGCTTATGTCTGATTTTTATAGTTCGCCTATTTCCTTCTTCACTTTCAGGCTGTCAGCTTTTACTTTTGCAATTAATGTGCCATCCTTTACCAACGATACTATTCTCCTTCCGTCTAATGCACAGCTCCTAAACTTCTCTTGCAGAGCAGATCACCAAGCCTATTAAAATTGAGCCTAAAATAAGGACAAATAGGCTCTGAGTAAAGGCTTATTAATAAGTGCTTTATGTCCTGGTGGCTTGATAAAATTATCCAGGTCTCTCTGATGTGACATTTCTATTATAATTTCCCACGTCCTCTTCCTTTTCTTTATTTAAAAAATAATAAAAACACACAAAGAAACAAATAAAAACCCTACACTTCTGCTTGAACTAAATATCCCTGCTGCCAGAAAAGTTTTCTTTAAGCCAAGTCCTTAGAGATGATATCATAATATATAGACCACTGTTTCTCAAAGACTGGCCCTCCTGTTGCCTGCAGCAGAATTAATCAGATTTGCTTCTTAAAATTCAGGTTTCCTATGCCCCACATCAGACCTAGTGAATCATCGTTATAGAGCCTAAGAACTTGAATTAATTTTAAAGCACCTTGGGAGCCTGTTGAGCATGATAAGGCCAGAAAACACGCATCTGAATAAGCAAAGAGTACTTATGGAAGATGTCAGTCAGTGTCCTAAAGAGCCAAGCCCTCTATTTTACTATCAGCCTGTAGCACTGGAGTGCCACTCTGCAAAACATTGGATAAAATTAAGGATAAAAAGTTTAAAAAAAAAAACCACACAAAGTTTAAAGGCCACCTCTGCCCAGAGAGCTTCTCATGTAACCAGAAAGACAAAACACAGACATGAAAAAAAATCATCAAAAGCATACACAGGCAACATTCAGGAGGAGGGGATGGGCGCACAGCAAGAGGGGCAGAGTCAAGGACTGAGCAGAATATTGTTGGAACTCATAAAGGAAGACTTCCAAACAAGTTTGGGGCAGAATTTAAAACGAGAGACTTTTTTTCAAGTGTGGGTTTCTGAAGAGGTGTGGAGATTGCCAGAGGGCATTTAAGATCAAGGAGAAAATATATATAATCATATCTCTTGGTACCACAGTCAACACAGAGAAAAAGAGAAGTGCCCCAGTGCAGGATTATAAAAAAGCTGAGATGTTGGTTTGGAAAAATCTCCCTGAAAAGAAGCTTTTACAAATATATATTATCTTTCTAGACAGACAGAGAAGGTGTTTTATCCCCAGTTTATAGATGAGGAAACTAAGAATCATCCAAGACCCTTCTCCAGAGTTCTTACTACAGGGCAGAGCCCGTCCTTTCCTTCCCTCAGGGACTCATCCTTGCCCCGCCTGACACTGCCCCCAATAGAAGGGTCACGAATTCACTACCTGTCCTTCAAAACAGTAAGCCATTCAAAAACATCATACTTCTCCCTCTTTCCATTTCAAGAAGCCAGGAAAAATACTGTGTGTGTGTGCGTGTGTGTGCATGAATACACATGTATGCACAAGAGCGTGTGTGTGAAGGAGGTGTCACGGACCAATTTAACTAACCACTTATTATTTCTTAATAAATGCATTAGCACATTTTAGTATTCTCATGAATGCTCCAGACCTAACATTTATGGGAAATTATGTTGAACAGTTAACATCAAAGTCTCTTTGATTTGTGAACAAATGATCATCTGAAATCACCACACTGAGTTAGTGACATACGTCTCCTCCGGCTATACTATCTGATACGATAGCCACATGTAGCTGTTTACATTTAAATTTATTTTTTTTTAAGATTTTATTGATTTATTTGAGAGAGAGAGAATGAGAGAGAGAGCACATGAGAGGGGGGAGGGTCAAAGGGAGAAGCAGACTCCCTGCCAAGCAGGGAGCCCGATGCGGGACTCGATCCAGGGATTCCAGGATCATGACCTGAGCCAAAGGCAGTCCCTTAACCAACTGAGCCACCCAGGTGCCCCTACATTTAAATTTAAAATCCGCATTAAGTAAAATTAAAACTTTAGTTCCTCGGGTGCACTAGCCACATTTCAAGTGCTCCAAAGCCACCTGTGATTAGGGGCTACCATATGGTCAACACAAGATACAGGGCATGCCCATCATTACACAGTTCCATTGGACAGCACTGCTCCAGAGCATCACGTTTATGGAAAACACAGAGACAGATCCCGATATATACAACAATTGTCGTTTACATCTAGTTCTAAACACATGCTAACAACAGTGATCAAACTTTTGTCCCTTTCGCTGGGCCTTCCCAAGCCCTGGGAGCAGAAATTCAAACCTTCCTCCTCAGAACTCCCTTAGCCCTCTCTGCTCACCATCCCTCTCTTTTCCGGTTGTTCTGATGTTGGCTTGAAAGCTACATGTTCATCCATCTCCCCTACAGTTAGCTCCTCAAGACCGTGGGGGTCCTAGTCACTGGAACACTCTCACAGCCTAACCCGGTAAGGGTTCCATAAACACTGAGGATAGTCTTAATTAAAAGAGTCCTAGGTAAAATATAGTGCTACTGGGAACATCCAGAAAATACAAATGTAGATATAAAGGGGGGGGAGGAAATTAAAAAAGAATCTAACCCATGGTAAGGTTTCATAATCACTCCTAAGGGGCAACTGCCTAGCTGCGAATATTGCTGTGTGGCACATTTAGAAGGAGAAAAACCAAATGATTCTAGAAGTGGGTCCGAAAATGTACTTAGCTGAGAAATCAGAAGAAGGTAGGGGATGGGGTACCTAACAGCCACCCTCCGGCACGGCCATCAGCCAGCGCACAGAGGTTGGCCCCTTGGCCCCTTACCAGTGTGCAGGACAACAAACCCAGTGCTCACGGTGACCTACGGAGGCTGGAATGCACAGCTTAGGAGGAGCTTTTCAGAAAGTTTGTATCAATTCAAGTCTTACTCATGCAATTACAACATCCTCAAGAATTCAAGCCTTGGCATCCAAGTGAAACTTCTACTCTGAGAATGACTACGGGATGACTAAAAAATCTAAATTTCTTTCATGTTATCATCTGAATAGTTTCAATGTATCTGAAATATGAACAAGATCTCATTGCTTTTAAAAACCTATTTGCGGGGGGGAACCCACGTATCAGGACAAACTGGATATGTCTATGAGGATGGAAACAAGGCAAAAGGAGAAGAGAAGCGAATACATTCACCGTTTAGTGTTTTGTTTAGCCGGCTCAAATGCAGTTTCCCACACTTATCTAAGCTTCTGGACACCTTCCCACAAGCCGTGGCACCTAGACCAGAGGCCACCTTAGACCAGAGGAAAGGTAACTTCACAGGAAAGGAAACCAAGCAAAACAGTGAGCACAGCTGATGACGGTCGGAGAGATTCACACTAAGGAGGGAGGGGTGCAGAGGGTGGCTCTCAGAGGAAGTGAAACCTACAACAGGATTTGAGATGCATCATTTTCCACAAGAAAGTCACCCACTCTTGCCCCATCCTCACCTTCAGCCCCATCGCTTTTGCCATTATGGCCTTTCTGTATTATGAACCTCTTAGATTGATAAAAAGTAGCCAACCAAAGCGCCGGCCCCACAGAGCTCTTGGTTAGTCGAATCACCGCAGCAAGTTGTAGATCTACACACACCTCTCCCGCCAACACAACCCCAAACTTCGTCAGCCTGCAGCCCTGAAACATCATCAGGCTCTTGGTATAGGAAACAAAGCACTGGGGACGTGCTCAGATTTTGCAATCATGCTAGCTCCAGGCCATGGAGCATAATGGCTAAGCACTGGGGCTCCGGCATTCGCCCCCTGGATTAGAATCTGGGCTTCACTGCATACCCATGTGTAACCCTGGGCAAGCGATATACCTTCTCAGCGCTTCCATTCCATCAAATTTAAGTTGTCCACCAATTCTATGACATAAACATTTTTTTTCATATTTTAACATTTCTGAAATCAAACTTACTATCAATAGCATCTTTCCATTAATTGGAAGTTTTATTGTTCTTTCTTAGAGATACATCAAATGCCATCTTATGGGGGCACCTCGGTGGCTCCGACGGTTAAGCCACCCACTCTTGATTTCGGCTCAGGTCGTGATCTCACGGTGGAGGGATCGAACCCAGGGTCAGACTCTGCTCGCTCTCAGAGTCTGCTTGAGATTCTCTCTCTCCCTCTGCCCCTCCCCCCACTCACGCTCCCTAGATAGATTGATAGATAGATGAAGTCTTTTAAAATAATGTCATCTTACAATTGATGGCCCCTTAGCATCTATGAAATGTGGTAGAACCTACTTCACAGAGTTTAGGTAAAGATTAATTTCATTAGTACAGCTTAAGTATTTAGAATACTGTTTGGCCCTGAGTAAGATGCTTAATTACTGTTAGGTACTAATATTAAACTTAGGACTCTGAAAATGGATGCAGTCATAAAAAATCCTCCTACTATTACCCATAAACTGTGTGTTAAAATGATAGTTAATGCAGAGGTGTTAGGGGTTGTTGGTGGTGGTTAAATGCCTACTCAAAATCTGATTTATCCCCAGCTCTTGCAGTGTGCCTCGCACATAAGTTCTCAATAAATAATTGTTAACTAAATCAATTGAATATACCACACAGCCCTATTCCTGTCAAAAGCCTCCCCATAATACATAAAACACCTACTATCCCTTTAAATAAAGGGATACAAGTAGATATATGGGTCTTTAATGCCAAATTACATTTAACAGATTCCTACTTTTTAAAGACGGGGAACATGTTTCCAGATCAAAACTCTGTGCAGGTTTGCTCCTCTTGTAATTCCCCCTCTGACTTCAATTTTCCACAAATTTAAATTCTGAACCACATCTGTCAAGGCCCAATTCAAATTTCATTTCCTCTCAGAAAAATTTTTCCCACCTTATCTTACTCTATTTGGTCCTCTTTCCCTTCCTACCCATCACATTCATCTCAGCTATCATACACACTTTATTTGCACCTTACTGGACAGAACAATACTACCTTGTATTAATATAGTGTGAGAATGGGAACTGTGTCTTGTCACTGTCTCCCCTGGAAGACCTGACAGAGAGGCAATCTGCTTCTGTTATGCATTGAATTGTATCCCACCCCCGCAAAAACAAAACAAAAAAAAGATATATTGAAGTCCTAACCCTAGCACCTCAGAATGTAACCTTATTTGGAAATAGAGTCATTGCCAATACAATTAGTTAAGGTGAGGTTATACTGGAGAAGGGCAGGACCCTAATCCAATAGGACGGGGGTTCTTATGTATGAGAAGACAGCCATGTGAAGACACAGAGACACAGAACACAAGGAGAGGAGCGTGGGAAAGATTCTTCCCCAAGGCCCTGAGAAGGAACCGTCCCTGCTGACACTTTGATTTCAGACTTCAAACATCCAGAACTCTGAGAAAACAAATTTCTGCTGTTTTCAGCCACCTAGTTTGTGGCACTTAGTCACAGCAGCTCTGGGAAACTAGCATGTCACCTCACCTAGAGGCTGGGACACTGGACTGACCCTTCATTGTTGTTCTTCTCTAGCCACAATTGCCTCATCTTCTCAGTGGGCTCCCACACTCCCTTACTCCAGGCCTTTAAAAGTTAGAGTTTCTCCGGGGTCAGCCCCACGTCATCTCTTCTTCTCACATTAAATAATTCTCTTCACACCCTTGCATGGACCCCAATTCAATTACCATCTATATGCTGATGACTCCCAAATTTCTATCTTCAGTCCACCCTCTCCTCTGGATGCCCATGTTCAACTGATTACTTGACATCTCCGCTTAGATAATTCAAAGCCACTTTAAACTCAAATCCAAAAACCAAAGTCACCACTCCCTTAAAGTTAGCCCTCCTACCATGAATCTCATCCCAGTGAATGGCACCTCTGGCCATTCAGATCCACAGGCCACACACTTAGGATTCATTCTTAGCTATTTCCTCTCCTTCACTCTCTGACTGCAATCCATCATCAAATCCCATCTTTTTCTCCTCCTAGAAATCTCCTGAATTTCTCATATCTTTCCACTTTTCTCCACTCTCCCCCTCCACTACTCTGGTTTATTCCACTGTAGTGGCTTAACCCAGTGTAGCGATTCACTCCCTGAATTACCTCAATAGCCTCTTGACTAGTCCTAGATCCACTCTTGCCATCCTTCAATTTGTTCCCCGTACCGCAAACCAAGTAACTTACACATGCAAATACAACCCTTTCATCCCCATGCTTAAACAACTTCTGTGGTTTTCCATTCCATTCATTTTATGATAAAACCAAAATCCTAAATCAGGTTTACAGGACTGTGCAGAATGGCCCTGTGGACTCTCCCAGGCTCACCTCCCTTGCTCTTGGAGCCCCAGTCACAGGAGTGCTCCTTGTTGTTTCTGATCAAAACCATGATCCTGCCCAAGGCAGGGCCTGTATGCAGGCTGCTTCCTCATCCTACAGAACCCACCAACCCCCTTCACCTAATGTGTCCTCATCAGCCAATCTTGGCTCAACACAACCCTTTCCTCAGAGTATCTTTCCTTGACTTCACCAAAGAGATGAAGCTCTCCTATTGTCCTCTCTCTTAGCACCTTATTCATCTCCATCACAGTACCTAAGCATAATGTGTAATTATACATCTGTGTAATTACTGGATTAATATGAATGAGTGACCCCAGTGAGGGCTGAGTCCATGCCTATCCTGCTCCGGCTGTATCCCCAGCTCTTAGAACAGTGCCTGGCACATAGCAAGACATTCAATAAATATTTGTTAAATAATTTAAAGAATGGTAAGCAAATGCCAGAGAAGTTGTTGTGTTTTAATTGTCTATCATACTGTAATACAAATTATTTCTTTAGCAAGATACATACAGTACTTTTTAATTTCAAAAAGCTTCTACTCCAGCATACAACAATACAACAAATGTCATTCATACTACAAATGTAATAGGCAATAGTTCAATTTAAGTTAACTGGATTTTAAATACATTTATTCTAATATGGTATTGTTAATAGTTATGCTGCCATAAGCAATTATGAACTTATGTCACTGAAAATTTCAAATCTGATTACAATAACTTCTTTCCTATTCATATTCTAATAGTCCACGTATAAGTGAAAGTTAACAGTTTCGTATGTGATGTACCGTTGGTTTTACTACCAATGCTTCCTTCTCCATTATCAACCTATTTGATACGAAAAATAAAATGTGCTAATAATAGAAAAATAAAGTAGTGATGTCACATCACCAAAATGAAAGAGTCACTTACTTACCCCAGCCCTATTAAATTTTCCTCAAACTTTTTGGAGTGCGTATGTTGGTATGCTGCTGAGGGAACAGCAGAAGGCACATGTATGACTTCCATGAAAACTTACACGCACAACAGATGGCAACAACCATGAGTGCATACAACAGATTCTATTCTCATTAAAAGTAATGATAAAAGACAATGTAACATCTTTTCTAAAAGACGGGAAGATGTTAGTATTTCTGATTTATTTTATTAAAGAAGAAACTTATAAACAACTTTTAATGATATGTGTGAACGCAAAAGCTGCCACAACCTTGGACATGATTTACAAAGGAGTCCGAAGTAGACAACAATGCTATGCAGTATCAGAAACCATCATATCTGTGCATCAGATAAACAAATTCTGGGTCTCAAGTGGCTTTATACACACTCTCAAAACCATAACATTTTTCCATAATTTTAACAAGAATAGTGTTAGTTATGAAATAAAACAACCACAATAGTCTCTCTATTCCCTTCTTAATACTTTCTTCCTTCAACTCTCTCATTACCTGACTTCCTATTTATTTTTTCTTCTAAACAAACACAGTTAAAACTGCAAAGTACCTGCACAGAGTTTTCATGGATGCAAATGCTACTTCCTTCTCTAGCTAGGTCCACCTGGTCCTTACACGCCCACCCAGTCCTCTTATCTTTGGATTCAGTTTTGAATTTGGATGCTAGTAAGAAAAATCTATTAAAGCATTAACTACAGCATTTGGATATTCTGCAATAGCTTTCAACTCTGCAGGCCTGTGGCTGTTCCAGAATTGTCTCCCCAAGATCCATGCCCGTGAGGTCATGCCCATCTGACCTCTTTGGAACCTGATACCCTGAAGCACAGCTGTAAAAATAGAGCACCCTATAATGACTTCTTACTCACCAATAAACATGCGGTTCTTTCAATTTTAGAGAACTAACACGTTCATATAATTACACAAATACAAGGTGAAATGAATGAATGACCCCGAACTTACATAAATGTATTTTCCCATGACCAAGCAATGTAAAACCAAACTCTGACACATAAAGGTTCCAATAATTCAGAAAATGGTGAAGGCATAAAAGCAATTTAACTGAGAGAGCCTGAAGTCACAGATTAAATCATTCTCACCATGGGTTGTTGTTTTTTTTTTTTTTTTTTTAATATAAACATCTGCAGTTAACACTTTCATGTGTCTCTCCATAGTATATAATTCCCTACATATTATTTCACATGCAATTGAGATTATTTTATTCTTAAGACATATTTTTCTGATTTGAATTAAATGTCTCGTTAACTCCAAGCCATGCCATAACACTACCTAGTTTAATGACATCTTCATTCATTCACACTGACTTTCTTAATTCCAGTGTATTTTCAATGTGTTTTTATTTTAGGTCTTACAGAAACATAAGCAAAAAGAACTCTCAAAAATTATAAAGACTTTTGAAGTAGGTCACTTCAATTCTCTTCTTTTTTTAATGAGATAAGATCTAAATAAAATAAAAAAGGAAAATTAAAACACAGTACTGTTAAATGTCCTTTGTGTGACATATATATTCTCTGCCCTCTTCCTGATAATAGTGGTTTTCTTCATCAGTTTCAGAGCTTTACATTTTAATATTTCATTCATAATTGTGCTTTAAAAAATAAAAAGTGAATCCTATTCAGTCCTCATTGGTGAGATCAGAAATGTGCTTTCCCAGCTGCAACTCAAATCAGGAACTGCCTACAAATATCTCCTAAGTAAATCTAGGTCCACGGTAATCTCACATACAGGCCTTTTTTTCTGAAGCACAATGCTCTTCATAAAACACATGTCCTAATGCAGTTCATAGCATGGATAAGTTTATCATTATTCTATTCAAAGACCCACTTTTATAATATCCTCTTATTTGCCTTCTACAAATAAACTCCATGTTCAAACCTATTAAGCTTGTGGAAATAAAATGAAATATACATTATCTATGCAAGAACAGTAAAGCACATTTTTAAATATTGATAATTAAATTTTTTTTTAAAAAGATACCTTGACATGACTCTCACTCTGTCCCTTTCACATTTAGTATGACTATCCTCTAATAATATTAACAAATTATAAATAAACATATGCCAACCTCACACTGGTCACTAGTGTTAAATGGCAAAGAATCTTGGTCCTCAATGGAGGTAGAAATGTCTCAGAGAACTACTTATTCATAAGATGTAACCGTAGGCCTTAAAAAACACTCTACATATTCTTTATTCTGGGTAAAAACAGAAGCTTTCTTTTTTTTTTTTTAAAGATTTACTTTATTTTTTTGAGAGAGAGAGTGCAAGTGGTGGGAGGGGCAGAGGGAGAGGGAGAGAGAGAATCTCAAGCAGACTTCACACTGAGCGCAGTGTCTGATGTGGGGCTCGATTTCACAACCTGAGATCATGACCTGAGCAGAAATCAAGAGTCGGACACCCAGGTGCCCCAACAGAGAGCTTTCTTAAACATGTTATGTCTCTAAACATAAACTTTTTAAGAAAATACAAACACAGAGAAGGTAACATATCTGGACTTCATCCATAGAAAAAAAAAAGATTTCACTTGGGGTCCTCCTGTCCTCCTTGGGTCTTTCATGAAGGTGCAGCCCTGGACATCTAGACTTCTTAGTATCTAGACAAGAGACCAAACCTTCTCCTTCCTACCTAGATCCTATCATCAAAATTCTAGTTATCTACATCTTCTGGGGAACTGACACTGGAACTACATTCCCTTTTCAGTGGGGAACTTACCTACTGAAAAATGTAAACGAACCTCTTTGGTCCTCAACTCAGCCTCATATCGCAATAAAGCACAGCATTAGTCAATGTCCCAAACTACAAGTTACAGAAACTAACTCAAGCCAGCTTGAGCAAACAAAGGAGTTAGTTTGATAGCTACTGGGTTATCATATGGAATCTAAAGGCAGCTGGGCTTTATCCAGGGGCTGGAGCCAAGAAGTGTGAAACTACAGAATCAGGAGAGACTCTCTCTCTGCTCATCTCTGCTCTATTCTGCTGCATTCTTTTTCTCTTTATCTTTTGACCCACTTAACCCTTTTCTCCCAACCCCTCACCCCTGCCTGTCTGACTTACTTCACTTAGCATAATGCCTTCCATGATCCATCCATGTTGTCTCAAATGGCAAGATTTCATTCCTTTTTATGGCTAAATAATATTAGATAGATAGATGATAGATAGATTATAGATAGATTATAGATATTATAGACATGTATGTATATATGTGTGACATATATGTATATATCTTCTTTATATGTTCATCCATTGATGGATACCTAGGTTGTTCCCAAGTCTTGGCTATTGTACATAATGCTTCAATGAATATGGGGATGCATATATCTTTTCAAGTTAGTGTTTTCATTTTCTTCAGATAATACCAAAAAAGTAGAATTGCTAGATGATATGGTAGTTCTATTTTTAATTTTTTGAGGAACCTCCATACTGTTTTCCATAGTGGCTGCACCAATTAATCATTCCATCGACAGTGCACAGGAGTTCCCTTTTCTCTACATCCTTGCCAACAGTTATTTCTTATCTTTTTGATAACAGCCATTCTAACGTGTGAGGTGATATCTCATTGTGGTTTTGATTTGCATTTCCCTAGTGATTAAGGATATTGAGCATCTTTTCATGTACCTGTTGGCCATCTGTGTGTCTTCTTTAATGAAATGCCTACTCAGATCTATCTATTTTTTAATCAGATTGGGTTTGGGGGGGGTTGTTTTTTGCTTTTTGGTTTATGGGATTTTTGCTATTGAGTTGTATGAGTTCTTCATATATTTTGGATATTAGCCCCTTGTCAGATATATGATGTACAAATATTTTCTCTCATTCAATAGGTTGCCTTTTCATTTTGTTGATGGTTCCTTTTGCTATACAGAAGCTTATTAGTATGATGTAGTCTCACTTACTTATATTTGCTTTTGTTGCTTTTACTTTTGGTGTCAGGTTTAAAAAATTATCTCCAAGACCTATGTCAAATTGCTTACCGCCTATGTTTTCTTCTAGGTGCTTTATGGTTTCAGGTCTTAAATTTGATTCTTTAATCCATTTTGAACTTACTTTTGTTTATGGTGTAAGGTAGTATATTGATCGATTGATTCATTCATTCATTCATTTGCATGCACAGTTTTCCCAACACCCTTTATTGAAGAGACTGTCTTTTCCCCATTGTATATTCTCGGCTCCTTTGTTATAAATCAATTTAACATGTATACATGGTCTATTTATGGATTTTCTATTCTGTTCCATTGATCCATGTGTGTTTTTATGCCAACACCATACTGTTGTAGTTACTACAGCTTCATAATATAGTTTGAAATAAGAAAGTGTGATGCCTCCAGCTTCATTCTTCTTTCTCAAGATCACTTTGTATTTGAGATTTCTTTTTTGTGGTTCCAGACAAATTTCAGGATTATTTGTGAATTTTTAAAATGCCATTGTAATTTTGGTAGAGACTGCATTGAATCCATAGGTTGCTTTGAGTAATACAGACATTTTAACAATATTTCTTCTACTAATCCATGAGCATAGAACATTTTTTTCTATTTTTTTTTGTGTGTCTTCTTCAATTTCACTAATGTCTTATAGTTTTCAATATACAAGTCTTTTACTTACTTAGTTAAATTTATTTCCAGGTGTTTTATTCTTTTTGATGCAATTGTAAATGGGATTGTTTTCTTTATTTCTCTTTCTGATAATTCATTATTAGTCTATAGAAACACAAAAGATTTTTGGGTATTGATTGTGTATATCCTGAAAACTTATTGAATAAGTTTATTAGTTCTAACTGTTCTTTGATGGAGTCTTGAGGGTTATCTATATATATATTACCATGCCATCTGCAAATAGTGACAGTTTTACTTCTACCTTTCCAATTTGGATACATTTTATTTCTCTTTCTTGCCTAATTGCTCTGGCTAGGTCTTCCAATACTATGTTGAATAAAAGTGGTAGGAGTGGGCATCTTTGTTTTATTCTGATCTTAGAGGAAAGGCTTTCAGCTTTTCACCACTGAGCATGATGTTAGCTGTGGGCTTGTCATATATGGCCTTTATTATATTTAGGTATGTTCCCTCTATACCCACTTTGTTTAAAGTTTTTATCATAAATGAATGTTGAATTTTGTCAAATAATATTTCTGTATCTATTGAAATGATCATATGACTTTTGTCCTTCATCTTGTTAATGTGATATATCACACTGACTGATTTATAGATGTTGAACCATCCCTGCATCACTAGAATAAATCCCACTTGATCATGATGTATGATCCTTTTGATGTATTATTGAATTCAGTTTGCTAATATTTTGTTGAGGATTTTTATAAGAAATATTAAATTGTAATTTTATTTTCTTGAGGCATCCTTGTCTGGTTTTGGTCAGGATAATACTGGCTTCAGAAAATGAGTTTGGAAGAGTTCCCTCCTCTTCGATTTTTTGGAAGAGTGTAAGAAGAATTGATATTAATTCTTTGAATATTTGGTAGAATTCACCAGGGCAGCTGTTTGATCCTGGACTTTCGTTTGTTGGGAGGTTTTTGATTACTGATTCAATCTCTTTACTAATAATCAGTCTGTTCAGATTTTCTATTTCATCATGATTCAGTCTTGGTGGGTTGTATGCTCCTAGGAATTAATCCATTTCTTCTAGGTTGTCCAATTTGTTGGCATGTAACCATTCAGAGTAGTCTCTTACAATCATTTATATTTCTGTGGTATTAGTTGTAACATATCCTCTTTCATTTCTGATTTCATTTAATTGAGTCCTCTCTCTTTTTCAATTGGTGAGTGTAGCTAAAGTCTTGTCAATTTTATCTTTTCAAACAAACAGCTCTTAGTTTCATTGATCTCCTCCATTGTCTTTTTAGTGTCTATCTCATTTATTTCTGCTCTAATCTTTGTTATTTACTTCCTTCTGCTACTTTGGGCTTTATTTGTTCTCTTCTAGTTCCATGTGGTGTAAATTTAGGTTCTTTATTTGAGACTTTTCTTGTTTCTTAAGGTAGGCATTTAACACAATGAACTTCCCTCTTAGAACTGCTTTTGCTCCAACCAACAAATTTTGATGTATTTCCATTTTCATTTGTCTCAAGGTATTTTTTTATTTCTCTTTTGAATTTTTCGTTGGCCCATTAATTGTGCAGTAACATGTTGTCTAATCTCCACATATCTGTAAACTTTCCAGTTTTCTTCATGTAATTTTTAGTTTCATACCACTGTGGTCAGAAAAGCTGCTTGATATGATTTCAATCCTCTTAAGTTTATTAAGACTTGTTTTGCAGCCTAACATATGATCTATCCTGGAAAATGTTCCACATGCACTTGAGAAGAAGGCATATTCTGTTGCTTTTGGATGGAATATTCTGTATATATCTGTTAAGTCCATCTGGTATAACATGTCATTTAAGGCCAATGTTTCCTTATTGATTTTACAGTTTATTTATAAAAGCTTATAAACTTTTTAAAAGCACTTCTATAGTAAGAAAGTTAGTTTCATCATATAAAGTTATTCTGTTAATCGTAAAGACACAGTAGTTCAATCTTTCTATAAGCCCAGCAAACATATCCCTTCATATTCATTTCATCTCCAAAGATAAGAATTATAGGCCATTTTGCATAACTGCTATATAAGGTCGCAGAGTTACAGCTAAAAAGAAAGTCACAAACTTAAGAATAATGCCCCTTCCTATCATTTTCTGCTACTTATTTATCACTAAGTTATCTTGGTATCCAAAATAACTTGACCCAAATCCTGGCTTCCAAAGGTCAGGGCGATCAGAGCTGCCCTTTGTCCACTGGTTCACAGCTTTACAAGTGGTATTTCCCTCTTGCACCATCCAGACGACACATGTGTGTTAGGATTACCACCCCCAATAAACTAAGAACCCCCATGACCCACACCAGAAGGAGAGCTCATTTGGCTATTCCCCAACTACCAAGAAACAAATTCCTAAATACACCTTAAACTTCAAGGATTTAGGAGCTGAATTATTATTTGAAATAATAGAAGAATAACTTCCCTTAGAAAAATAAAAGGAAGCTATCACCACAGGGAGAGAAAAAAATTAATCAGATTTACTCATCTGCATAAAGTAATAATTAATCTGTCTTTTTTCTCTAATTCATTCATCTATTCACCCATATATCCAACAAATGTATAATGAACTACAGTAAGGAAGAAGGCTGCATTCATGATAAAAAGGAGTGTGGGGTTTGAATGCAGCTGCCTTTTAAACTCAAGATCCAAGACACACTAGCACTGTAACCTTAAACAAGCTAGTTAACCTCTCTGTTCAGTTTTTTCATCTATAAAATGAGACTAACAGACCTGATTCATAAGAAGATAAAGATTTAAAGATGTGAGATAATAAGATACAAGAATTAAATTAATTAACAAACACAGTAAGGTGCCTAGAAAAGTGCCTAGCACACTCTCTCTCTCTCTCTCTCTATATATATATATATATATGTATGTATTTAAATTATCACGATGAACTAAAAACTTAATTGGATTCTACAGTTACAATGATAAGTAAGGCTCTACTGCACTCTCCCTACTGAAGATTACAATCTAGCAGGGCCATGACCTAATTTCAAATCAGTGGTTTACCCTAATCTGAAAACATAAAGAGGAAAGGATCATAAGACTTTTGGTAAATCAAGGACTTAATCATCTTTTAGGCAAAAGCTTGTGTGTCTAATTTGAATGTCTTCCCTACACTTACCAATAGTCAGACCTTCAATCGTCTTTCAATCATACTTAATAGCAAATGACAGACAGATAAATGCCAGCCATCTCCTAATTATTAAATCATTATTCAATCCTTATCTTACTTTAACTCTCCAAAGCCCTTGGTAGTGACACTCAGTCCTTCTTTGGAGAAATTCTTGACTCTTGGCTTCTAAGACATGACTTTCTTGGTTGCCCTTCTACCTCTCTGGTCTACATCTTCATTGTCTCGCCTCAGTTTACATCTCTACCCTGTTAGTCATGACCTCCCAGTTGTTCCTTTTTCATCAATCATACTAAACATTTAGAATTCCCCCAGACATTCCCGTGCATTCTCAAACCTCACCAAGCCTGTTCTGGATACCTACTGACTTTTGAAAGGGCAACTGAGGGAACATGCCATTTTACCCGTCCCCCAAGATGGCCTAGAGCTCCTGCTAGTCTTCAACGTCCCTCCTGCTAGCCTTTTTATCACTCTCTAGTTCCGGCACTTAATCCACAAGGTCCTAGTATTTGGATTACAAGTCAGCTCCCTCATTAGACCATGAAGTCTTTTGAGAATCGCAACGTAAACTTCCACTTATTATTTGAAAATGTCTAAGTAACATAAATAAATAAGTAGGCTTTTTTAAAATTACCTCCTCACCTAGCATATATTGAGTGCTTACTGTAGACCAATTACATATTTTAATTCACTTAAACCTCACAACAATCTTTGAGGTCTGTTTTAGGAATTATCCCTACTGTAAAAATGAGGAAAATTGAGGCTAAGAGGAATGATGTAACTTGCCCAAAGTCACACAACTAGAAAGCACTGAAGGCAACATTCACACCCAGGTAGCCCCACTCTGAAACCCACACTCCCCATCATGCCCTAAATGACTCTTCGCAGCCATAAATTTGATTAAGCAACAGAACTCGCTCTCAACAAGAATTATGAAATTTACATCTTTGGACAGCCTTAAGTAAAGATTTTTAAAAGACTGGCTTGCCTCTGGAGGCAAAGGAAAGACCAGATGACCACAGCAAATTCCTTCCACTACTGTATACTCCCTCCTATTATCTTATTTATTTATTCGTATTCTCCAGAAAACAAACATGTTTTAATATAAATCCTGCCAAATATCTAACCCACTATTATCAATAAATCAATAGTGAAAAATTACATCACTGGTAATAGGAAGAAATATTTAATAGTTAAATATATAAAAGTTAATAAATAAACATGAACCAAAATGTAACTGAGAATATAAAGAAGAGAGTTGATGCTACTTATTACATTTCCCATTAAGTTAGCTTCAAGCTTTGATGTTCTATCAGCATTTTTACTTAGCCCAACCCAATCAAAAGGTTATATTGAACACCTCAGAGAAGGATTTTTTTTTCGTAAGGCCATTCACATTCAGTTCCAAATAATATTGTAGCTGAAATACTTTATTAGATGGAATCCAAACAGTCTGTTTCTCATTTTATTGCACCTCAGAGAGACAGGAAAACTAAGGCTCATAATCAAACCAATGTTTTCTGGAGTTAAATCTAAGTCTGTAAATTCTATAGTCAAGTCCCTCATCTTGTCACAAGTGTTCACTAAGCACCAAGATTAGCTATATAATTTATAATTTGCAGATCCCAGTGCAAACCAAAATGCAGTGACCCTTGTTCAAAAATTAAGAATTTCAGGGCCCCTGGGTGGCTCAGTTGGTTAAGCGTCTGACTCTTGAGTTCAGCTCAGGTCATGATCTCAGGGTTGTGAGATCGAGCCCCATGTGGGGCTATATGCTGGGCATGGAGCCTGCTTGGGATTCTCTCTCTCCCTCTCCCTCTGCCCCTCCCCCCTCAAAAAATTAAATTAAATTTAAAATAAAATTTAAAAATTAAGAATTTCAAGACAGTGGCAATACAGTATTAAACCAAACTCAGGCCGTACAGGACACACAGGTCACATGCTCACCCAAGAAGCTGACCCTGTTGAGCCCCTAGACTTTATGTTGGGCACCATCTGAGGGACCAGAAGTACAGCCATGGCCTTTTAACCCAAATCCCAATTCCCAGACAGGCTCAAATGCATCAAAGTCCCTGTTAGGTAATGAACAGTCAAATATAAATTAGTATGTTTAAGAGCTCAAAGGATCTTTGGGTCCCAAACTGCTCTAAACCCTTGGGTTACGTGCTAGTAAAAATGACTCAAATTCAAGCAGGTGACTCTTCAGCTTTGCTCAATGTCTTCTTTTGTAAATCAATAGGTCAATAAGCTTTTTCAAAAATTACTCTCCTTAGACAAAAAAGGAGGGTTGCAAATAATTAGAATCGTAAATAAAGTCCCAGAATGGTAATATTGCTGCTATATATCATGCTTCTTTCCATATTTTTCAACTAACTACATGCGTATTGTACACCTACTATATGTTTACATTCCTTTGAAAAAAATCAAATAATGTCCCATGATCCCTGAATTTACGTCACTTAACAAAAAAAAAGATTCTGGAAATTATGGCCCAGGAATATGAAGTAGCATTTGAAACATGAGGGATAGTGGTATCATCTTAATTTCTTCATTCAGACCTGTCCAGTGCTCCTGGTGGAGCACAGTGCTAGGCACTGGGCATTCGGTGGGGATGAGGCAAACTCTGCCCTGGCTTGTGCACTTCATTGGGAAAGGCAGATAGTAGTCAACCAATTTTTTAAAAATACTTTTTAATATATTTCAAACTATGATTCCAAGATATAATGGAGGACTGCTTTTATTCTAGGATTTTCCTCCAAGAAACACAGCCTTCTCAGCTGAGAAGTAAAAGATATTCTTTTACCCACCCTCATCAGAGCTGTAGTTTTGGTCACTATAAAGGCACAAAATTCTTCAGCATAAAAAGCAGAACATATCCCAAAAGTAGATATATTTCTAGCTCATATATGAATCAAATTACATATGTTCGGACGGCAATTACAGATGAGATGTTGGGTTTGGGTTAATGTTAAGGAAATTCAGATTCTACGTACAGTCTATAAGAACTCCTCATAAAATGACTTTCATAAGACAGCATGCTAATCTCCTGATTGTTATGAGATTTAACTAATGTGCCTAAGGATGCTACTTAGCACCTCCAACAAGATGCTGCACAAAAACTAAGGATTATTGTTAATACAGAGCTGGAGTAATTGATCCTTCGATTAATACCGCTAAATAAATACTTTCATAATACCAGTTCTATAAATGGCCAAGCTGGATTTAAAAGCAGTTAAATCTTATTATAGAGCAAATAAACATAGTGCAAGGGATCCAACTATAATGTGACCACAAAGGATGAAACTAACATCTACATTAACAGTTTTCCTTGTCATATCAGATACACCTTCTGTATAATGTTACAACAGGGGGAAAGAAGGGAAAAGAGAATCATATTTAAAAAAAAAAAAATGATCTTGCAGTAGCACAGTGCCTTCCAGCTTTGCGAAACATTTCCACTCACACCATCCCATTTGCCCCTTGAATCCGTGTAACTATTCAGAGTGTACTATAATGGAGTCCGCTCTCTGGCACAGCTCCAAGGAGCCACAACCTCCCCTCTGTTCTTAGCTTCTAACTTTATTTACTTTAGTGGGCCACTGAGAATATCTTCATAAATATTTTTGTGAATTTCATGACCAAATAAGAGTGCTAAAATAACAGCTTGAGTAAGGCTTGAATAGTAGAGAGAGAATCCTTGTGTTAAGTTCTGTAATGAAAAAGAGATCTTAAAAAAAAAAAAAGATATAATTTTTAAATCTATAGCTCTTCTTCCAAGTGTACTCAAGGAATCTTTAACTTCCTTATTGCATAAATCAGCTGAAAGCATCCCAAGGGAAATGATATTGTACTATATACACACTTGATGATCCCATGGGGACTTTATTTTTTTTAAGAAAAACATTTAGGCAACAATTATAAAAGCTAAAAATCAGCGATTAGCTTTCTGACTCAGTTTAACATCAACATGTTAAACAGTGTATATATTCCAATGTAAAATGATTTTCTAGATTTACTATGAACTACTAAGTGATATTTTCATCTATTAAATCTTTTCACTATCAAGTCTTTGATAGAAGAAACCTTAGCAGACCTCCCTGTGAACTTTGGCATTTTGGCTGTGTGGCCAAAAGAACAATCTTACCATTACAAAGCCTATTCATGAGTCAACCAGAGAAGTAATCACAATGTTGACTGCCCAGCTGATACTACTCTTTTTATCATGCTGGCAAGTGTATGAAACACACAAGATCTATG
The DNA here is from genome assembly GCF_004348235.1 of Phoca vitulina. NCBI lineage: Eukaryota > Metazoa > Chordata > Mammalia > Carnivora > Phocidae > Phoca > Phoca vitulina. Next base: position 22,474,271 of record NW_022589712.1, on the reverse strand, counting down.
TTACAAAGTTACAGATTGTTAATACTAAACATCTATTCTAAAATGTGGCTTGAAAGATCATTAGCACAAATTAAAACACCTTTTATTAAATAGCCTGGATTTACTGGCTTGGCTTCAATTTTGTAAGCCTATCTATAGCAAAAAATAAAAACAAAAATGTAGGAAAATAGTAAAAATCTCTCTATAACTTGAGGATAGTAAATCCAGGGCCACAGTACTGTGTTCAAATTGACAAATCATCCGTATTTATTCACACAAGATTCACTACCTAAATAACAAGGATTAAACTCATGAATACCGAGATTATTTTCCTGTAATGGTTCTGTCTTGAAGTGTGTAACAGCATGTTTGTGCTTTGCACTAAACATTCTTCGTATCTTTGTTGCCACAACAAAGTAAGAGGTGACAGTTAGAAGGAGGTTAAACAAAAGGTTTCCTGTCAGGGCTTTGTGAAAAGGAAGATTGTACATTCTATCCAGGCTATGAAAAGTCGGCTCAGGGCCTCTGTGGTCAGCATTATTCAGCACTATTCGGTCCGATTTCGGGAGCCCGTCAAAGCTTTTGGCCCACCTGACTGGGTGTTCCCTCTATTGTGCAAGTGATGTGGACTCCCCAGGGCCAGCGGTCACCCAACATCCCGGTCTTTTCCGCACCGTGGAGTCCCCTGGCAAAATCAGTAAAGTGAGCCATTGCAAAGCAAGTGCATTCTCCTCCCCGCCTCCCCCCCTCCCCGACCCGGAGCAGGCGGCCCCGAAAGTAGGTCTCAGCCGGCGCGGCGGCCGCCGGGAAAAAGGAGCCCCACTTTCTCCGGGCAGGAAGGGGGGAGGCCGAGAGCATTTCCTGTTGTGCAGCTGAACCGAGCGGAGACGTCATTGCATTCACACTCCCCCGTGGGTGTCCGCGGACCGGGGGCCAAAGTTCAGCCCCTTCCAGGGCGGGCCGGGCGCCGGGGCTCCCCTGTCCTGGAAGGGCTCCTGAGCCGGGTGCCCGCACTGCCCGGCGCAGGGGCAGGGACGCGGCGGAGCCACCGAGAGCAGCGCCCGCCTTCGCAGTGGGGGAGTCGCTTTTCCTCCCGGACCACACGGAGCCGGGCAACTCGAGCGCGGCGCGCAGGTCACCGCGGTCTGGCCTCCGGGTCCGCGTTCATTTCCCAGACTGCGCGGAAAGGCGTGTGTTTCCAGGTGCTCAGAGAAAGCACTTTCCTTGCACAAGTTTCTTAGCTTAATTTTTAACGTAATTTCCCCAAAGGTGACTCTTTTTTTTTTCACTAGGGTTATTTTTAAATAATCAAAAGTGAAGATGATTTCAGTGCTGTTGCTCTGTTTTCTCTTTTTTCTACCTCTTAATTGCGGATTTCTTAAGTAACTGTCAGATAGAAAAGTGGAAAGAGAATATTTCCATCCTGCATAGCTCCAGTGAGGCCAAAGGAGGCAAGACTGTTTAGACGTTTCTAAAAAGCATATTCTATATGTTTTCACTATTTAAAACACCCACTACACAACATATAAAGTCCTTTTATTTATCAGGTCCTTGATTTGTTATATCTCAAATGTCTGATATAAAAAAAGCAGAGTCTCCTACAAATCTTTCAATCTTGTACTTCTCCACTTTAATAGCACACAAAACTTAAGGCCAAAATGTTTTAAAATGGAAATTACCCATTCAGTAAAAATAAGGGTGATTTTTAACATTTCTTTTATCCTAAATTTCCAGCCTTCCATTTAGTTTGAAAACATAAACCAGATTATAAGCATGTGTAATTCTACAGAAGCGGTGGCTTAAGGTTAATAAAGTTTAAAAGGAAGACCATAAGGCATCTTCTGGTGGCTAATCAATTTAACAAATGTTACGTTGTGCCAACATCTCGAATATTTGAACTAAGCCATGTTTCACATCAGGACATGGAATTAAAATACTTAGGGCTTTACCAAGTATAAACTGTGGCTTTGGGTGATAATGATGCGTCCATGTAGATTCATCAGTTGTAACAACTGGACCACTCTGGTGCAAGATTTTTATAGTGGAGGAGACTGTATTGTTGGGGGTGCAGTATAGAATGCGGGGTGATCTGGGAAATCTCTGTTCCACTCAATTTTGCTGTGAACCTAAAACTGCTCTAAAAACTGAACTCTAGGGGCGCCTGGGTGGCTCAGTTGTTAAGCATATGCCTTCGGCTCAGGTCATGATCCCAGGGTCCTTGCTCTGTGGGAAGCCTGCTTCTTCCTCTCCCATTCCCCCTGATTGTGTTCCTGTCCTCACTATCTGTCTCTCTGTCAAATAAATAAATAAAATCTTAAAATATAAATATATATATATATATACATATATTTAACCTAAGTGTCACGATATTTAAAATGTGCACTGCATTGTAACCTATGGATTCACAAGTAAATGAATCTTAAGAATTATAAAGAAATCATCTTTATGCTTTCACCAAGTTCATCATCCAAGTCTACCCCTCCTTGATAAAGAAGTTACATTTTTAAAAGTTTACTGAATTTTTAAAATATATTTTAAAATGTACCTGAAAGACTTTACAATTTAATAAATGTTAGTTGTTCTACCCAGTCATATACTACCTAAGGGCAATATTAAAGGTTACCTTGGCTTCCACTTAAAGTGATCCAAAGCCCCTTGTACTTCTTATGTTGTCTTATTTTCCAAACATTTGAATAGCACAATTAAATATTTTACACATCATATCTTAAGGTTGCTTAGCTTATTAGAGTTTACCATTTATTTCACACATATCCCAACCCCATTTTATCAAGAAGTAGACTCAAAGAACACAGGACTAGGATAAATGTATGGAACTCAGATGGGTTCTTTTCAATCTTGTTGAAAAGGAACCACAAACCCTTTCCATTCCCATACTCCTAACTCCAAACTAAAACCACCCCTTCCTTCTGTCCTATAGCCAGTGCCTCTGCTCATGAATGCTGGGGGGGCGGGGGGGGCTATGAAATAATCACCTCCAACTACTTTATTTACTTAGTTTGAATACAGTAACTTTTAAACAACTTCGCTGAACTTCCTAAACTGTACCAAAAGATTTTTGATTGTAATGTGTCCAATCCTAGAACATACCATGGTCGTTGTCCATCTCCTGGATGATCTCACACCAACATTTTTTACTTGCCTTTTTTCCCCCCTCATATCAACCATCTTTTTATCCATTAAATCTCTGCCATGATGCTCATGGTTTCGATTAAAACATACTTCTACTTATTCCTTCAAATCACATGTCCATAGTATATAATGAATACTCTAAAAGCTGCAAATGACGGCTCAAATACTATCTAAGCTCACCGAAGATTTGATTTGAAGTTCATGCTCTCTAGTTCATACTTAATTGCTGATGATGGCACTTGGAAAGAACAAAGGAGGGATGACTAAAAATTATCCTGTTTTATAATCCTAATTACAGACTAAATGAAATCAGTGTTACCATAAATTTAGTAGACTGAGGATAAAAAAGGCCTGTATGTTAGCATTAAATAAACCATGAAAAATACATAATTAAAAAAATAAATAATTGAAAATATAAACCATAATCATAAACTGTGACTTCTTCAGGTCCTGGTGCTATTTTCAAATGCATCTCTTTTATATCATGCAACTATGAGGACAAAAGGATGTTTAATAAGGATAATGTATTTTATACTTTCTCTTTAGAAACAAAATGCTCCAATTTTGTGCTTTAAAGTACATTCTAAGACTGCACAATTCCAACCTCATAAAATATATTATCATTTCATTCAATAAAGAATCAAGACTTGAACTTTTCCAAGTCCATTCTTTTAAAACTCATTATTTAATTCAGGATTGGTCTCGTTTAGACGTATAGTTACCATATGAGAGTAATTATGAATTGCTACTGTACTTATTTGGGTCTCTGTGTTTCTGAGATCCCAGTTCTCTACCATAAAAGCCTCCACATTTTCTTAGACTCCGAATAGTCTTAGACATAATATGACTGGGAAAGGCTGACTCGTCACACAAACTGGCACCTCTAAAAATATTCAGGGCATACTAAGTTTTTATTCTTCTCTCATAATATCCAATATTGAGGATGATTCTTCTCTAATAAGCATTCACCAATCATTGGTCGTTTTTCCAGAAAACTGTCTCCCAAGAAATGCAATGACAAAATCATCAGGATGCTCTTCTTTCTCAGCTCCACGTCCTTTCTCCATTACACATTGTAGGGCTGCATTGTTCCTCAAGAGCCAGGACTTTCCCAAAGCAGAGCCCAGTTCAAAATTAAGTATGTGAAACAGAGTCAAATGACGATTACAGCTCACTGAATGAACAGGAAGGGGAAGGTACAGAAATGAGGAGAGAACTACATTACACACACACACACACACACACAGAGGAATGAATAAACCTTTTGTGAAAAAGCTATCTGACCACATGCTCCACAATCTTTGATTCCAATAAGCTCTTTTTCTACTTCAGTATTTCCAAGTCCCATGATTTTATTTTTCTTACAAGCTGTCCCCAAAGTTACAACCTTCTCTTTATTAAGTGACCCTCAGTGCAAATTATTAGTGCAACTTCACAAAAGGCAACACCTGTCACTAAGAAGGTACCAGGACCTGCAGGTGGTTCAAGGACTGTTCGTTTCCTCTCCTAGACGATAACAAGATGAGACCTCATCACCTCAGACTTTTCAGGCCCTCGGTAAAAGTCAGTATGTTCTTCAAATGGAAATATGTTATGTAGCACTTAAGTGTTTAAGAGCATACCTCCTCTTTCAGCCTCCGTCTATATTTAATATTTCAGAATAGGCCCTCAATAAAGTCTAAATAATAGTAAGTGCTCAGATGGCCTATAATCAAGTGTTATTGAAACATCAGTGTTCCCACATGCGTTCAAGTGTGATTAAAATTTAATGAACTGCATAAATTACTGTATTACGCTACAGTATTTTTGTATTCTCTCCTAGTCCCTCACAGAGTCCTGTGTACTTCTCTGGAGACTAACAGTGTGACCAGAGCTAAATCTAAAATAAGTTACTTTCCACAGTAGTTAAAAGAAGAGTTCCAAAATCAAAGTGCCCACTCAGGAAATGGTAACTTTTGTTTTAGTAACATATAATTATGTTCCTCTTGTCTAATATATTGTCTAGTACATCACTTCTGTGTATAGGCCCCCCTGTTCTGTGAAATATGTGCCCATCACCTTCTTTATTATTCATTACGTGGATTAATAAGCAATCTGTGTAGGCAAATTAAGAAAGCACTTTCTCATAGACACTAAAGGCAGTCCAAATCTAAAGTAAAAAAATTTTCTAAGTTGTTATTAAGATGCAACAAAACTCACTGCATCCTACCAGGTACCGTACAGGTGACAGTCTTACGAGTCATACACTCGCAGAGAAGTACTTCCCAACATTCTATATCTCCATTTTTTATTAATAGAAAATATAAATCGAAGAAAAGATTAATTTACTTCATCCTATAATGGTAACCATTTGAGCTGAACTTAGTGTCAGTGTGGCATGTCATTTATACCGCCAAAGAGTAGAAGTAGAAAAGGTAAGAATAACTGGCACAGGTGTGAATATAACAAAATGCCCACCGGCAATATATTTACTTTACCTTTATGATTAAAGCCATTATCCTAAAGATTGCTGAGCTTCTAGGACAAAGAAAATGATAATGATATGCTAATTCAAAACCAGTTTGTCTCGTGCAAAATGCACATGAAATAGAATTTTCTGTATAAAAATTTTTACATTATCTTTTATCTGTTTGATTTCATTTAACTGTGTTTGTAAAGTTATGAAACTGCCAAAATCAGGGGCCAAACTCTCGATGTGTTGCAATATGCATGTCCACCATTCCTTATCATATTAAGTACAAACTCCTTAAGCTGGAATACAAGTCCTTAGACAATGTATTGCAAGCATTCCAACTTTTTCACCAACACTCACTTAATATGCATTTTATGCTGCCCTCAAATCAGATGCTTCTGTGAGATTACTCTTGACACTTTCCCACACTGATGCCTATCAAAGTCAAGGCCTGTCTAAAGCATCCCGTTCTCCCATGAAAAATTCCCAGAACTCCTCCGCCAGAGATGATTTTCTACCTTAATACTTCACATATGACTCTCTTGTGGTACTTCACCTGCTTCTTTTAATTATAGCTTCCTTTGCATAGTTCTTTTGCTCAGTACGGTAGATTATAAAAGTTTTGACGATGAGAATAGCGAAACACTCCTCTTTATATTTTATATTCCATTTCTACCTCTACTGTATTTTATATTCCCATACATCTCACACATGCCAGGATCTCAATAACTTTATTTCTGAAAATGGATTTGTGTTACGTTATTATACATCCCAACTCTGTTCCCGCTGTAAAAGTCTCAGCGAGCATGTTTAGGCCTTTCCTGTAAAATTCTTCTACCAGTTGATAAGAGGCTATATCCTGAAGAGTAACTGTCGATAAGCAATTTACTTGTGAGGATTCATATCAAACAATAGCCTAGAGTACATTTCAGACATGAACAGCTTGATCCCTAAAGAAATTAATAAAATAAAAATGAAAACGACATAATAAGAGGTCTAGTTGAAGGAACTAGGAATATTTAGCCTGGAGGAAAGAATACTTAAGATGAACATGATCGCTATCTTTAAGTAATTGTAGGAATGTCATGCAAGTCAATGAGGAAACTTGGATAGCTAGAGAGAGCCAAACTGCTGATAAACTGCAGTGTCCTGGAGTGGAATCTGCCTCCCAAAGCAAAGAAGGGGTGTTTAAGTAGAGACCAAATGTAGGCGGTCCTTGGCGATTTGTCCTGAGTGATTTCTCCTCGCTCAGTTGGGGATTAAATGATGCCTCCAATGGTTTTATCTAATCCTAACATTCTAAGAAAAGACTTACATTGCAAAGTGTCCTGTCATCATCTGACAGATCAATATATCAGAACCTACACCCACGCAAATTAATCATAATTTAAATCAGATACTTTAAGAAATGCCTTAAATAAGGTGTCACTTGTAGAACTACAAATTGTATTTAAGGGACAGGAAGAAGGAAAACCTCTCACTGGATGCTGAACTGATACTGAGGATCCCACCCACTCCAAACTAAGATCTGACCCGCCCGGAAAAAAGTGCCTCTGGGGAAGCTTCTACTGAATAAGGAAGTAAGGCACCTGCCTGCATACCCCGAAGACCCTCAGACCCTCAGAATCCCATTTCTGCTCTGCTCTCCTTCTCCCGGCCTCATAGTCTCAGTAATACTTAACATGTCAAACGTGAAAACAGTAGTTTGATTACACAACTGTGCAGCATATTGTCAAAATTTCTTATGAAATTCAAACCAAAACCTATTGGTGTCAAGGAGATCACAAATGTTAGATAGACTGTTAGACCCTGTTTGCTTTTACAGCTAGGAGAAGGGTTAATATAACCACGGCGGGCTTCAAAGCCAGGGCCATTTTGCTATTAATTTCAAAGTGTCTTCTGTTTGCTTCTCGTTGTTCCCACCCTACATAACCCCTAGGATATAGGAAAAGAAAGACAAATTATCAGGACAATTTCCTCACAATAAAAATTCCTGGGATTAGCTAAAATGTGAAATTTTTCCAGATCGGCTATTGATACCCAACATAACTACTTTCAGACATCATTAGATTTAACATTAGTAAACGCTCACAAAAGATGGCCAAAATCAACTGATGACTGAACAAATTTGGAGTCTGTCCATTAAAAAATCTAATCTCCACACTAATGTCCAATTATTTGTTATATTCTATACGGTCAGGTGATTTATTTTAAAAGGCCATTTTGAATATTCTCAGCCACTTGGCCCATTTTTAAAAGCTACACTTGATTAAATTTGGGCACCAAGTTCATCACAAATATTACTGAGGCCACTGGAACAAGTAAACAGATTACAAATTCAAAAACAAATGTCTGGATTCCTTTTCTTCTGCTTGAATATGGGTATAACTATCTCGAAATTTTGTTACACATGTGCATTAGTGACCTACGCAAAATTTAAATGCACTGGGGGATATTATAACAAGCTGTGGAGCTGCTAACCATTATCTTTCTGAAAACAATTACATATGCCTATAATAAATTGCATCAATAGCAGTCAATTATCTCAAGAACACTCTACTAACCCTTGTCACAAATGTATTGCTGTGTATCAGATTTTTTTCAACAACTGAATTATTCTCAAAACTTAGTGTTGCTTCATATCCTAAAAACAGCCACTCCAATTCTCTTGTGTTACCCTGCTCTGCTCCCAGGAGGTAGGCCAGTGCTATAAACAATGCTTCATTTCTACAGACGAAGAAACAATGAAATATAACAGAAGTACGGCCACTTTGCCTGAATCATTTTGAAAATCAATAATGAGGCCAGCAATGAACTAGGGGCGGTCAGGGTTTACTAGCAGCCAGCCATTCAGGCATCCTCTGCGGCCTGGATGTAGGCTCTAATGAGCACATCCTGACAACAAGGGCACAAAGATGTTCAAAATCCTCATTTTACCCAAAAAGCTTGTATTTCTCTGAACATAAACTTTGACACATGACAAACAAATTGAGTAACATGAAAATAAATTGAATGTTTATAACCCTGGGTTTTTCCCTTGCTTAGAGAAACGGGGATTATTCAAAATGTAAGCATCAGGAGAAGAAAGAAAAATAAAGTTTGATAATTATTCCATGGATAATTAGGAGCTGAACTTCCCATGACTTGTCCATAAAGTGTTGGGGCCAGCCATCAGGATTGTCCCATGGGGCCCTGCTGGGTTGCAAAGACAGATTTCATCACTTCAAATGAGAGGAAAAGATTCACCCCCAGCCTTCCCTCCTGCATTTTTTCTTTGCTTCCAAGGGCAAGGATCTGTAATGGAGTAAAAGAATGCATTCTCTCTTTATGCCAAATTTATCCAAGCAGGCCTACCAAGAAACAACTTTTCCTTAAACCCCACACCTGTAAGCACTAAGTACTTTCATACAGTGTTCCTTTCAGAGCACCCTAAACAAAATATGGCCAAAGAAAACTATCCTTTAAGGAAGAATCCCAGTCGGCTATAAACTTCCCAGTCCAGCTGTAGGAAAAAAAAAGATCTCAAAATGGCTCTACCTGGGAAGTTGCTGTAAAATCAAATGGGAAGTTGCAGAGCCCAGGAAGACCCTGAGTAAGGCCGTAAGAGTGTGAGTGCTGGGTGTAGAGGTGAGATAGCTGTTTCCCAGAGGACTTCTTACAAAGCTGAAGAAACACTTGGAGCAAAGATTAGCCAGAACTTCATCCATCATTTGGTTCTGATGACCCTCCTGCCATCTTACAGCGAGTCCAGTATCTTTTCTTACCACTTCAAGTTTCTTAAGAATTATGACTTTCAACATTCACCAAATACCTCCTGCCTGCCTACTGTCTACCATGCACTGTGTTTACCACATTTTTGTGAAAGCATAAACCATCCTAATCTGCTAAAAATTTGATCACAAAAATTATTGGTAAAAAAAAATGAAAAATTCATTTAAATAAGATGAAAAATATACATGCCAAATAGAAGTTGTGGTAATCTCTCCGCCTTAACAAGCTTATACATGCATTTTACAATAGAATGTGTCATTTAAAACCCATTTTCTTTTCTTCCTTATGAAAAAATAATCAGAACTTGATTCTACAGGTTAGGAAAGGCCATCATGCTAAACCGTAAGAGGAATTAAAAAAAAAAAAAAACAGTACTGTAATATTTAGTTATGCAAAAATTGTACCTCTTCAAAAACTATGTTACTCTGAAAAATACAGATACAGATATGGGTCTAATAAATGGGATTTTTTTCATTAGTGATTTAGTAAGTCTTGCAATGCTTCATTAACTGTTATTTGGGTTGAGAGACAAATATGAAAGTAGAGATTTCTAAAAACCCTGGAAAGTAGTACAATGAACTAAATTTGCCCAAAAAAGTTTCTAAAGTAGTCCATTGGAATGTAAACACAATGAGGACAGGGAATTTTTTAAAACTATTTTATTCACTGATGAATCCCCAGTGTCTAGAACAGCACCTTTCCCAGGGCAGGTAGGTGCTTAATAAATCTCTGTTGAATTAATAAATGTTTGTTTAAAAGTCAGCAGTCCCAGGAACAACTCTAGTTGTGCCTCCTAAGAAAGCCCAAGGCCCCAGGAGTAAACACTAGTTCTCCAGCTCTTGCGATTTACGGGGAAGTTCAAGTTGGGTAATTCAGGCCCCAAGGGCTATTTTTAGACCAAAAAACTCCAGAAGGATGATCCACAAAGAACCAGAGAATTTCGTTCACTTCACTAGTGTAGCCATGGCTGAGCTAAATGAAAAATACCCCAAACTTATCATTGATATTTCCACTTGTCAACGGTTGAAATACATGGGCATTCTGACATCGTTTCTTAAACCATTTCAATCAGGAGTTTAATAGACCATTTGAAAATGGGCAAGTGATATTTTACTGTCACAACAATTTCAGTTCTCCTGTGTTGTTTTTTTTCCCCCTTTGAGTCTAATCCCTTCTTCATAAAAGTCATAGCTCCCAGGTATTTAACGTTTACTGCGCGCTCAGCGAGACGGGTACACACATTCTCATAAAAATTTCACAATGACCCTTAAGCAGATATTATCGTCCTCATTTTGTAACCTCTTGGAGGTTAAGTGACCTTCCGAAATTCCCCAGAGCTGGTGATGGAGCTGGAATTTACCCTGTTCTGACTTTAAATGCAGGCTCCTAGCCCCTAAGCTATCTCCCTCACACAGTGTGCATCCCACTGGTGGATATGCCTAAACTATAAGGGTTAAACGCTGTGCTAAGTGTGCAAAATGGTTGGCAATTTAATTTTTTAATCTCTGCAGTAATTTCGATGTTTAACAGTTGCTTATGCTGCTGCATGAAATGGTGAAAGGACCGAATGTTTTTGGAGCCAAACAGCCCCGAGTTCAAATCCTGCTTCATCACTGACTATCAGAGTAATCTCCGTAAGTGTAAACATGAAGGTAGTAATACCGAATCTTCTGACGGTTCTCACTGGAGAGTGCCTGGTATGCAGCCTGGCACAGAGTAAGTGCTCTTTCAGCCTAAATACCCTTCCTTCTAACGGATTTGCTAAATTGGCACTGTGCTGATTTTTATAAAAGTGTTTAGTTCATCCTTGTAATACCATAATTACAGAATATAATGACACTGCATTCTCTATAACTACAAAGTAGAATTTATAAACTGATAGAATATGAGTTGGAAGAGGCTTCAGAAGCCCATCTGTTCCAATCCTTTCATTTCCAAATGAAGTCCAGAGAGTTTAAAGGACTTGCTTCCAAGTTTTTACAGAAAGCTAATTGCAAAGACACTGCTAGACCTTACGTCCCTCCACCTCCGCTTCCACTATACCCCCAGTTTTTGCCTCACATTACACAGGCATGGCAACACATGTAATTTTCAGACAATTAAGCAGTATAAAATAACCTCAGTTTAATTGCATCCAATTAACAAGCCAAATTAGTGTTTCATATGTACACTATTAAACTAGTTGTCTGGCTTCCAAAAGAAATAAAACACTGTTGCAAATGAATCTAGCATTTTAAGTGAACAAAGCTACTTACAATTTAAATTACCTTTCCTATAATCTTCTTTATATGGAATTAGACCCAATCTCCATTTTAAAAGAAAGTCTTTCTGCAACTATCAGGATGAGAATTCATGCTTATATTTCAAGTATCAAAATTTTCTTTTTTTTTTTAAGATTTTATTTATCTATTTGACAGAGAGAGAGAGCACAAGTAGGCAGAGCAGCAGGCAGAGGGAGAGGGAGAAGCAGGCCTCCTGCCGAGCAGGGAGCCTGACGTGGGGCTCGATCCCAGGACCCTGGGATCATGACCTGAGCCGAAGGCAGACGCCCAACAACTGAGCCACCCAGATCATGAACTGAGCCAAAGGCAGACGCCCAACAACTGAGCCTCCCAGGCGCCCCCTCAAAATTTTCTTTCTCACTGAATACATATGATTTTCTAAGATTAGTATACATGTGTGTGCGCATGCACACATATACATGCCTACAGATGTCCAAGCAAATATAAATGAGGGTGTGTCTATATTTTCCCACTGCCTAGTTTCAAAAGTCCCACCTTTTTGTTGCCCTTATGAAATCAAGTGAAATCTGCCACAATGCAAATAATAAGAGCTTCGCTGATCTCCTGCTTTCCTTTTCAGAGAAAATGAAACCACCAAATAAATCTTTGTCAGAAAAGCACTGCCTTTCAAATACACTGCACTACACTATCTGTTCAGTACTGTCATGATTTAGGTACAACTGGATATCAGTTAGAAAGCAGTATTCTAATGAACCACAAAATGAATCATCTATCCTTACCTTAAATATTTACACCTGAAAACATAAATGCCTTATAATTTTAAGTATAATCATTTTTATAAGTTAGTGTTTGGTGGTCAACTTTTACTATTAAAATTTATGAATACTGTTCAGAGTAAGAAGTTTTATAGTAGCTTAAAATAATAATGTAGTGTTCTATTCTTAAGATGTAGTTCAAACGACAATCTGCCATATATATTTGGCCATGTTTATCAAAATATTTAAATCGTTTTTGTTATTTATTATTAAAATGTCTATGAACAAGATAAAATAATTCACGTTGTCATGCAGTAGTGTCAACCTTCATTACTTCTTTTTGGGGCATTATACCAATTTAATGGTCTCCTTGCCACCAAGATACCATGCCCATAAATTTTTATCATCTTTCTGAACACACACGCATTATATAAGGCATCACTCCTCTGCTCAAAAACCTTAAGTGAAAACCAGCCTTCTCAGGAGGGCTTCACCCCCCACCTGATCTGGAGCCAACATACCTTTCCAGATTCACCATACTCCTCTTCTCCCTTGGCACAACCATGCCCCACCACCCCAGATCAAATTCACTGTGCCTCACCCTTCCTTCTCAGGAGGATTTATTGAAATTCACTTCAACCTTCAAGGCCACCAATCAAAACTTACTTCTTCCCATTAGGACCCTCTAATATTTCCAGTTGGAAAAAAAAAAAAAAAATGCCTCCAGTTTCCTCTACTTCCACTGGTAAGTTTTAAGAAAGTTTATTTAACAAGCCATGTCTTCTCTAGATTGTAAAAGTTCTTAAGCCAGGGATCATCATCCTCTTATCTCTCAATTACTCATTCTGACCCCGTCTGACTCCAGAGCCCAAGCTTGAGACTTCTACATATGCCGACTTTTTGCCACCTAAATTCAATTTTCTACATTATACAAATTTTAAAACAGGGAGCAAATTAATTAAATGATAATAGTTGACAAAATGGAGTATGAGTCCAAAATTATATAAAGAAATGTTACTTTCTACTTTTTTTTCCTACTCTTTTGTGTTACACCGACCCTTAATCCTACAGAAAGGAAAAAATAAGATCTAAATTTTTCCAAAGGTCCTGGTATTTGCAGTCATGTAGAGAAATTATCTGGGGAACTGAATGTTTCACTAGCTGTTTAGAAACATATAGATCCAGCTCGTGCAGGGTTCTAAAGATTAATTGGTTCTTCAAACAGCGACCTTATAAAGACTTCGGAATTGGTAGTTATTCATTAATTGCATCAATGATGTTGACCAATTTAGTTAACTTGAGCCTCAAATAAGTATTTTTTGGTTCAAATTATTTATTATTTTAAAAAATTATCTGCAAATAACAATAGCTAGCCTCCAACTAAACCCCTCAAACTGAAGTCAGTGCATGGAATCATAACAAACCTCCCGGGTTCAAGTACCATTGATGTCAAAGTACTGCAAAGAGATTCCTGCTATAGATAAGCCTCTTCCAACTTCTACCCAAAACTCCCCCTGCCCCCCAGATTCCCTCTCCAATGATCAACCTCTAACATAGCCAATAGTAGGGTCATCATATGTCCTGATTCTCCAAGGACAGTGCCTACTTATACCAGGTTACATAATCATTCATGTGGTCCTAACCACATGGGCTGGCCACACCTTGCCTCATCTCTCTTGTTATGTGCCCTCCAGCCCCACTGGCTCGCTTTCAGCTACTCAAAACACTGTACATCCCCCAATCTCAAGGCATTTGCATTATTCCCTCTTTGTACAATACTCTTTTTCTCCCCACCCACCTCTTTCTACTTGACCATAACTCATGCTTCAGTCTCAGCTCAAGTATCACCTCCTCAGACAGGGGTGATATATCCCTTATTGTACACTCCTTCATGTTTCTTCCAGAGCACTCATAATGTGGCTTTACTTATATTGGTTCACCTCATGCCCTATATCTTTCAACTCCACTAGATTACAGGCTCTTTTTCTGGTCTAGATCATCATTATATCCTGGGTGTCTAGCACAAGGCCTGATCCATAGTAAATACTTGTTGAACGAATGGATGAATAAGTTGAATTGATAAATGATGACTGGGTCACATGTCAGAGTACTCTGAAGAAATGGCTAAGATGATATGTGAATGACAAGTCAAAAATGCTGCCTGGCCCTGAGTACTTCCTGACCTTACATCCAGTCACCTCTTGACCCAGAAGTGGTAGGTCAAACACCACCTGCTCTCTGCCAGAACTGTATTCAGGCATACAAACATCATTTTCATCTCTTCTCTCCAAAACACTTTCTTCAAATAAGCTGATAGGAAATCTAAAGTTATGGATACTTGTAGAATAGATCAAATGCCATAATTAATACCTCAAAGGACAGATAATATATGTTAAGATTAGCACATATTTGGCTCAAAAAAATAGTAACACAAATTATCAAACAGTTCTGATTCTATTCTAAATTCAGTCTTGAAGACAGTGTAGCCCTATGTCTATCTTAATGCTAGTAGCCATGATCCACGTCAGAGCAACCAAAGACTGCACAGACCAAGTAGGCTATGTTACCCTCTTGTACGTGAAGACTGGCTGTGTCAAAATCACAGGTAAAGTGCTCAAATATTTTTCCAAATTACTTAGAGCCATCTCACAGCTACAAATACTGATTTACAACTTCCTTTTTGTTAGCATTGCCAAAAATTGCATATAGAAAGCAATGCTTTTTTTTTTATTGTGATCAAATACCAAGAACCAATAGAAAATTATTTCACTTGTACAATTTCCTTCAAACAAGCACAATCTTATTTTCATAAAGATTTCCCATTTTCTCTCCATCTTCTGTGTTCATCCACAGCTTCAAGCATTGAGAAGCCTCACTGGAACATTCACTGAAGTTTTACTCAAGATTAATGAAGTCTCTGCCTATGTGTTCACAGCAAACCCACACACGCTGATAGTGTGAAGTTCCTTATAAAGCCTGAAGTCCACTGAGTTGAGATGGTAAACTTCCTCTGTTCCTTTTTATAATATCACTTTAAAAGTTGCAATCCTTACACACCACGTCTTAGCCAAAATATGGATTCATGATGAGTTCATATATAAATTCATTAACTAGAAGCATAGCATTGGAATTTTTAGGTGGAGGTATAAATTGTGAACCATTTCTCCACCTACAGGACTGTTGCATAGACCAATATAGAGCCTGCTGAGGCTGACTAGGAACCAAAATTTGAAAACAGCGTTTGTTTTTTAACAGACTTAGGTGAGTAGCAACCTGTTTGATGCCAGACCATCCATCCAGTTGATGATCTTAACCACCTTTCTTTTATTATAGTAGTTATTATATCAGGAATTAAATTATTCCACACCCTAATGGGGTATGCCTTTCACTCTTGCCAAATAACATTTTCTATATGTCTTTAAAACTATTTTTTTAAACTATTTTAAAAACTATTTTGCTATGTTGAAGCTTTCAGATTAACCTCAGCTAATTACTGATAACTAAAAAATCTAACACCAACACAAATAGACTGTTATTTGTTGTTGCTTCTGTTGAAATAAGTAAGCCCTGCTTTAAAAATCAAAATAGGCAAATTCTTAAAAAAAATTCTTCATTTTAAATTGAATCAACATGAAATATTCAACCTGGTTTTCTGAATAATGACAAAGTGCCAAAAGCTCAAGCAGACACATGTACCATTATTCCACAAGGAACGCCTGCATACATGTTGTCTCTGTTTTGTTTTCATAGTAACAAGAATGTCTGAAAACACATCTCATGTAAAAGGAGCCTAATCAATCAAAAGATTCCGCTGGCTAATCTTTCAATGTAGTCAAATAACAGGATTTCATTCTGTGATAATATACATATCGTAAATCCACTTTTACATCCCATGTGTAATAGAAATATAGAATTTTTTTTATCTACTTCAATGGTATTTTTCCAAAGACCTCCACAAGGATCTAAAAGTTAAAAATCAGTTAAATTTTAAATCTGTAATATCATTAACGTGCTACCACTCCCAAAATTGTCCCCAAATCAATTTCACATCAATTTAATCATAAACACTCATATAAACATAAGCAGTCTCTAAAAAAGCCAACCTCATAAAATACAATCACTGTAACAAGAAATATAGATGCCAACAAATGAATCTTGTTTTATACCTGACCTATGTTCAATGCAAGAAACTCAGACAATTTTCAAAAGATTCACCATTGTCATTTTTCTGTACATAAGAAAGATGCTGCATATTTCAAACCTAGTGGTCAAAAAGGATTATGACACTTGAAGCATACTATCATTAAGTGAATGTTGGTAAATCCCTTTTGCCTCAAAATAAAAATGCACAGTTCTCATCTGGTAACATGATTTCTCAGTGTTCCGCAGGAATTTTGTCTTAATAATGAAAGTGATAGCACGTAGAAGGCATTTCTGTCTTGATAAACCATTTGGCCTATATCTTAAAAATCAAACCAAATCTACTCATTACACAATCTATTTGGTTAAAATCTTGTTTTGGCACTCTAATAAGGTGAAAAGCACAAGACATCTGTAAATACTAATATATATGTCATATACATAAAATAAATGTAATATATATATGCACATATATATGCAAATATTTAAATTAACTTGGTTTGCTCAAGGACAAATATCACCAAACATTACTATATCACCGGAGGAAATGTTTCTAATAAAGTTAAATGGCCGTTTTCTAGGAGGACAGATCATTGCAAATTTAATTAAAATGGATCTTATTAATATTTCAAGTAATTTCTGGGCTTGATTATGCACTACAAAAGAAACAACTGTACTGAAGAGAAAAATCAATAGCCCTTGACTAGAGCTCTGAGTATGCTAGAAAAACACAGTTCTCTTGTGAATTACCAAGGTCTAGCCTTTTGGGGTGGGAGAGAGTACCAATATTTATTTGGAGGTAAATTGTGTTATTTTTAAAATGGCAAAAAAAGGAAGGAGAACAATCGGTTCAAATTTTCCATTATAATGAAAGTACCGGAAACAAGCCTTTTTATGTTCATTTTAGGCCTAAGAAACTGTGCAGAGAATAAGGCTTTTGCAATGTCAGTTGCACACACTGCTTCCTGTGAGAATTCTAAGCCATTACAGGTGTCCTAAGGCCTCCAGCGAAACCTATTATCAGGTTATTCCTCCGGTCCCCTCAAAGCCATCCCCACTGACCCCTACCCCACACATACTATTGCTCGGCTCCTCTAAGTGTCTATTAAGGACCCTCTGTCTTTTCTGCACTCCCGAGGTTAAAGTACCCACTTTCCCTCGGCGAAGCCTGTAAAAGCTTTCCCATTAGAGAAGACTAGTTCCTGCAGTCCTTTTCAGTTAGATGCTTTCAAGTCAGAGATGAGAGGAGCCACTTGAAGAAAACCCTCTTTCCCCTCCTCCCTTTTTCCACTGGAAGCCACGTCCCTGAAGGACAACACCAAGGGACACTTCCTGACCTTCTATCCCCTCACCCAGTTTGGGCTTGGAGGGTTGGGGTCGCATTTTCTCGTGTCCTCTGCTGCACTGGATGTGTTATGTAAGAGGGACAGAACGCGAGAGGCACATGCGTATAAAAGCGCACCGATCTGTGATAACAGCTGGGGTGGCAGGGCTGATCTGGAGTCTCCCCCAGCAAATACGACAGACACCACACATACATCACCCCCACCCCCACCCCCCCACACACACACCCACACACAGAGCAGCGTTTTCCTGTCTCACCCCTACCACCACCAGACGCACAGAATGGAACGGCGGGGGGAGGGGTGAAGGGAGGTGAGAGCGGCAGCCGCACATCTGCTTTGATAGAGCCGCAGCGGCAGAGAGCCCCTCGTTAACCCCCTTCCTGTGGCTGCACCACGTCATGGAACATTCCCGGAACGGGCCAACGTTCCACCCACTTCAGGGAACAGACATAAAGGCGCAGACCCAGCTCCCCACAGTGCAGAGCCCAAACACACATGTCCCTTCCCGGTCCCCGGGCAGACGCACAGACGAACACGCATGCAAACCGCCCCCACCCGTCTCCACGCGCCCCCGGCCGGCCCGACGCGCCGGGAGCCGCGCTGCGGCCGGTGCACCCGCAAGGCGAGGGCGCCTCCGCCTGAACCTTCCATCGAGACAGTCCCCTCCTTCCTCGCTTCCTTCCTTCTCTCCTTCCTTCCTTCCTTCCTCGCTTGGGAGGAGAAAGGAATCACTGAAATGCCAACAGCTAGCGCCTTCGCCGCGCTCGCTCGGGCACAGGCCGGCGGCCCGGCCCCCGCGCCGCCCGCCCTCCCGCCCCCGGCCCGCGCCGCACGCCCGCCGCCCCCTCCCCCGCTACCTGACGACGGGCGGCCGGCGGCCGCGGCAGCCGCAGCGGTGGCCGGGCGGTGCGCGCCGGTGCACGTCCCTCATTAGTAACCAGGCACATTCCTGCCTCCAGCGCTCCCGCGCGGCCCCCTCCCCCCAGGACATTACGCAAAGCAGCCTCCCCTCATCTGCATAGATCCTCGGCCAGGGTATTCCCCGCATTTCCCGACTCACCGGACCCCCCTGGCGAGGTCTCCCCCATCCCCGCCCCCTCCGACCCTCACCCTCGCGAAACTGGGAAGGGGCCGGGGGCGCGTGCCGCAAGAGGCGACCGAGTCCGGCGGAGGCGATTTCGGTATAAAGTGAAACAAGCTCCCAATGCTAAAGGAGGCAGGAAAAACACGGCGCCTAGGCCACTTACCGAGCCGAGGAACCTAGATTCCCGCCGCTCTGCTCTCCCAAATGGTCGGTCCGCCCTCCACGTACCCTAAGGCTGCACCCAGCACCCCAAAGTCCAGACGTGTAGGAATATTGTTAACCAGCCAGGAGACCTTCCAAGTTGCTCCAGGCTCCGGAGAGCCTCAAGGTCCAAGACTCAACTTGGCAAAGACTTGTGCCACAGTCCCCGAAGATGTTTTTGTGGACACCCTCCTCCGGCGGGGAGAGACAGCACTCGGCGCCCCGCTCGCCTCCTCTCCACCCTCTCACCTCCAGCCCGCCTCCCGCCGGCTGCCCGCCTCCGGGCCGCAAGCCCCTCGGGCGGCTGTCAGCTCCCGGCCGCCGCCGGGTGACAGGGGCGGGAGGAGGGCGCGACGCGGCGGCCCGAGCCCGAGCGGGCAGGAGGGATCCTCGCAGCAGCGGCGGCCGCTCACCTGGAAAGTCACCGCTGAGAAGGAGGAGGAGGAGGACGGAGAGGAGAAGGAGGAAGAGGAGGGAGAGGAGGAGGGGGAGGAGGAAACCCCCCTGGTGCCCTTGTTCTCGCTGCCGCGGCGGCCGCTCCTCGCCAAGGCTGAGCGTGTCTGGTGGGGGGTGTCTGGTAGCATTTCCTTAAGGACAGAGGGAGGGCGGGCGCGGAGGGAGGGAAGAGATCCCGACCGCCTGCCCAGGCTCCTCTTTCCTTTATTTATTTTTCTGACACTATACGGAGATGGGCCCGGGGCAGGGGCCGCGGGGCTCGCGAGGGAGCGCGAGGCCCGGGCCGCAAGCAGTCTGCGTGCGGGAGCCGCAGCGGCCGCCTCCCCTCCCGGGCTGTGGACGCACCGGGTTATTCCTGGCAGCGCCTCCCCGAACAGAAGTTACTAGGAGGAGTGCGCGGCGAGGGCGGGCGGGGGGAGAGGCGGAGGGAGGGAGGAAGAGGGAGAGACTCAGCCAGCGACGTCATCGGATCCCCCAGCGCGTCCCAGGGAGGGAGGCTGAACCAGAAAAACCAGTCTGGAGCCGGCGAGCGAGAGAGGGATGCGCGGCGCGCGGGGCGGCGGGGGAGGGAGGCGGCCGGGAGGGCAGGGCCCGGCCCCGTTGCGGCCGCTCGGGGCGGGAAGACCACGGCCGCGCTCCCGCTCGCTCGGATCGGGGAACTCCCCCGAGAGCCGGTCTCTACTTGTCATGCAAAAAAACTTGGGCGTCTCTAGGAGCCTGAGAATTTCCTTTATGGACGTGGAAACCCCCCCCCCCCCCCCGCCCAACTTCCCTATTTCCCCATATAATCTAATCTTCCCTGTCTTGATGACAAACGGAATTATATAATAATTAGTATTGTCATTATGATTTTGTCCGTGTACCTCTGATCCCTTTCTTCTCCCTCGCCCCCCCCCCCCCCCCCCCTTTTTTGGGGGCAAAAAAAAAAAAAAAAAATCAGACTAGCTCCTGGCTGCATTTCTGGAGCTTTGCAAAGCTTTTTACTAGCACTTTCGGTGCCCCTGCGGAAGCACGAACTTTTCACGCGTTTGAAATGCCCCAATTGCTTTCCCTGGGGTCACACGCCAGGGCGCCCTGGGCGCACCCAGCTCCGGGCACGCGGCCCGCCCTCGCGGGGGTATTCAAATTGGCTTGGGCAACGGCGCGGGGAACAGCTGCCGGTTTCCTGGTGGGCCGCGCCGGGACCCGGGGCTAGCGGCTGCCTCCAGCCGGCACGCTTCCCTCGCCTCGGAAGAGACGCGAGTGAAATCGCAGCCCGCGCGGGGAGAGCGGGGCCCGGGGACCGGGGAATCCCAGGCGAGTGGGGACCGGGGCTCTGGGCTTCCTCCCCGACCCGGCGACACCCGGAGGACACCGGGGCTCCCTTCAGCCTCCCTCCTGCGTGTGTGGACTCGTGTGCACCCTCGGGGGAGGTTCCCCGGAGGCCTCGGCGAGTGGCTTCAGGGCCGGGCGGGCGCCCGGAGCGCTTCCTGCGGGTGGTCCCCCCGCCCGGCGGGGACCGCGCACCGCCCCTCCCGGGCGCCCTAGCAGGAGCGCAGAGCCTAGCGGAGTCCAGTGCCGCGGGCACCTCGGGCCCGGGCGGCCTCCCCACCCTCCAACCCCCCCACCACCACCACCCCCTCCCGGCCGCGCCGCCGCCCTGCCCCGGGCGGAGTAAACAAGAGACGCGCAAGATTTGACCTGGCGCGACCCGGATTTCTGGCCGGGGTTCCCCCTGAGCAGGTGACTCCGTGGGAGGGGTGGAAATTAGTCTCTGGAATTCCGGGCCAGAGACATTCACTGTGGTTCTGCTTTTAAGACAGGTATTTCACCGACAACTGCGGAATGTTTTGCGTCTCAAGTTTCAGATTTCGCGGAAAGGGACCAAATGTCAGGACGTATCAAATATTCTCTTCCCTTTTCATTAGAAACGAATACATTAAATGGGAGGACAGCCCCCTTAATGACTTCGACAGTTGCACTGCTGGTTTCGGTTTTGGTTTGTTTTGTTTTTCCTTTCGACCTATAATCAGTGTATTTCTGAGGTCCCGGTGCAATGGCGACATTGCTGTGAAGGACGACTCTGCAAAATAAAGCGGCGATACCTTTTTTATCGATATTTTCTTCAAAGGAGAAAAATCTGAATGATTTGGAATAAATTTCACTGTGTCCTTTTAGGTTGATCTCATTTAAATTCAGGGCCTACTTCCACTAAAGCGGCTTCTCCTTTCATTGTATAAGTTCTTGAATTTTCAGCCTTTCTTCACTTAACTTGAAGCACTTAATAAAAACTCTCCCATCATCGTTCTCTCTTAAATGTATGCCATTGCTTTTTTAAACATCCATTTGAAACGCAGAACATGATTTTTGAAATGTTTTTTCACTTCCAAACCCACCTGCTACATGCGCCCAGAGCCCATTTTATTTAATTGCTTCATAGAGAAGATTAAGCAGTTTCTTTAAGAATCCAATTTCCCTTCAGCACACACAATAGCAGCTACCCAAACTCCCAGAAACTGAGCAAGGATAGCAAGCAGCGTTTTGCTTCACTAGAATGAATGTTAGTTGAAATCTTAAATGCCTCTTTAAAAGATGAGATTTGATTAAGTGCCATAATGTGAATATTAAGGCATTCAGCTAATTGGGCAGTTAAAATAATTTTTTTTTAAAAAAAGCAAATATACATCAGTTTTGATGACCTGATCCCACCACCAAAGAGGATCCCTAAAGGCACTGTTTAGTCAAACTTGGATTCTTACTACCTTGTTCCAAAATCATCAAACTTCTAAAGAAGGTAGCCTGAATTGAGTTGAAACAGAATGTGGGAATATGTGTAAACTAGTTACCATCCCTTCTGCTTGGGAAAAATCACTGTGTTGAAGTAAATGCATCCCTGTCTCCAGCTGCTAGCGCAGCAACATGTCTGTCCAGTTGCTTATAAAGAAGTGCAATATAGTAACAGAAAAACTCCTCTTCCCAGAAAACCTCCAGAGACAAAACCAGCAATGGTAAACCGTGCCCTCCGCCCTAGGAGGCTCTAAGGAAAGTGAGGCTCCGTGGGGCTTAGCTGACTCAGCTTGGGCACCCATATGCAGCATCAGCAGTGAGGTAAGAACTTTCTTTTCATTACTTTTCTTACTGCTTCTCCATTTCAAAGGAAAAGAAAATCTGGTGATCTGGATTAAGAGGTATTAAGAAAATAAAATAATTAATGTCCACATGGCAGTATCGCATTTTTT
This sequence comes from Phoca vitulina, assembly GCF_004348235.1. NCBI lineage: Eukaryota > Metazoa > Chordata > Mammalia > Carnivora > Phocidae > Phoca > Phoca vitulina. The sequence continues at coordinate 22,451,476 of NW_022589712.1, read as the reverse complement.
CAGAGTCAGAAATCACCTTGGACTGAAAGCACTTTCATTCAAAAAGTCTTTCTTTCTTGCCTACCGTGTGCTGAAGATACTTAGGATACATCTGTGAACAAATCAAAGATCCCCATTTTCCTGAAGCTTGCAGTCTAGCCCGGGGGAGGGGAGACGGAGGAGGAAGAGGATAGAAAATAAACAAGAAATAAAGGGTCTAGAACTATGGAATGTAAAAAGAGTTACGGGGAAAATATAAAATAGGGTAAGGGATATGGGTGGGGTGAGGGGTGTTGTGTTGCTGTATTCAATAGGGAGATCAGAATAGACAAGTCACTTCTCAAAAGTGACATTTCTGACAATAATTAAAGAGAACGCTTTAGCAGTAGATCTAGCTGGAGTAAAGAGCCTTTCACATAGAAGGAACAGCTAAGATAAAGCTCTAAGACCAGAGCAAGTCTGGCATGTTTGTAGACCTCAAGGGAAACAGTGTGACTGGACCAGAAGGTGACAGCCAATGGAGAACAGCCTCGTAAGCCACTCGGGACTTGTCTCACTCAGGAAAAAGCTTGATAAGGGGACAGGTTTATGGCCTTTGCCACCCAGTCCCACCAAATTTGAATCTTTGTGGGCCTAGTAATCTGCATTTTTAGCATATAATGCCGTTTATGCTTAGGCATTCTAAAACTCAAGACCTACTGCTGCAGAGCGTGGAGACTGATACACCCAGGTAGGAGACCTGAGTACCGGGAGACATTGTATATAAAACTTCAAAACCAGTCATGTCCATGTTACTAATCAGTTGTAAGTTTAAATCCTCAACTCAAACTAGTTTAAGAGTGAAAGGGATGACAAATCAAAAGAGACTCTTAATCTCAGGAAATAAACTGAGGGTTGCTGGAGGTGTGGGGGGTGGGAAGTATGGGGTGGCTGGGTGATGGACATTCGGGAGGGTATGTGTTGTGGGGAGCGCTGTGTATTGTGTAAGACTGATGAATCACAGACTTGGTACCCCTGAAACAAACAATACATTATATGTTAATAAAAAATAAAAGAAGAGTGAAAGGGACTTCACTGACTCATACAACTAGAAGTAAAGAACAAAATTGTAACTCAGCCTGTTCCTGGGGCTCAAATGATCTTACCCTGGTCCATTCTCCCTCTCTCAGCTTTTCCTATCCCTCTGAAGAGCTTCACTTTGCTCTTCAGACAAACATTCTGCAGGGTGGTGGCAGCAGTCCCAGATTATCATTTTTCCAATTTAGCAACCCCAGTGGGAAATGACCTTCTTCCCAGATAGTGCAAAGCAGCCTTGGTCAGGTCCTTGCCCTTGGTCCAATCACTGGGCGTGGGTGGCTGAGTGATCTGATTGGTCATACCTAGGCCTGGAGGTGGGGGTGGTCCTCATGGAAAGAGCAGTTCCCAAAAGAAAGAAGAGTCACTGTGGGGAGGGTGTGTCCACTATATCCCTTAAGTTTCTGGCCTTGGTTTCTCTATTTTTAGTTAGGGAATTGGTCATGATGGCATGCCTAACTCTTTATGGCTGTAAATTCTATATAAGTCACTGCAGTAAATCCCTCCACAAAACTGTGTAAAATGAATTAACTAGCATGCCATTCCCTGAGATAAATTGATAGTACTATAAATAAGACTCTAAAGGGGTTACCTGCGATAGAGTTCTGATGAGTAAAGGGAATATAGCCTTGGGTCTTAGTAAAGAATGATGGTTTAGAACTGCCTTTCTGATGGCTCTCCTACTTTCTACTCACCTGCTTTACTTGGTATATGGAGAGGAATTAAGCAGTTTCATGATTTGTGTGGTGTGAAGAAAACTTAGGACTCCAAAAATTAGTTGAAGAAAAGAATTTTGAGGGAAAAATATGCCTGTCTGTTGAATTGTTAATAGGATACAAGCCAAACCCTCTAATGTAGACCAGTCTATCCCATTATAACTTCCTTTGGTTGGGGAGTGGAGGGCAGGGGTGGTAATTAAGGACCAGTCAGCTGGAGCTGTACTTACTGAGACCAAAGGTGACATCTGTTACGATTGAAGAATAAAGTGTTCATCCTCCTGGCTTTCATAGGATGGGCAGAACTCATAGACTTCCAGCCAACTGGTAACCAACTTGTCACCCCATACTCCAGAGTCTCTCTAGGTATATTTCCAAGACCAAAGACAACTGGTAGCATCATCTCTTTTTTTAAAGATTTGATTTATTTATTTGTCAGACAGAAAGAAAAAGAGAGAGACAGAGATAGAGCACAAACAGGGGGAGCAGCAGGCAGAGGTAGAGGGAGAAGCAGGCTCCCGTCTGAACAAGGAGCCCAAGTCAGGACTAGACCCCAGAGCCCTGGGATCATGACCCTAGCCAAAGGCAGGTGCTTAACTGACTGAGCCACCCAAGCATCCCTAACATCTCTTGAAATGCTTTTGTAAAAGTCTGGGCTGCCCCCTAAATTTGTAAAATTAGAATCCTCACAGTTAGGGCCTGGGAAACTCCATGGTTCCTAAAGAGCATCCCCCCACCTGTTACTCATATTCTCATTAAACCTTGAGAACCATTACTTTACACTTTGCCCCTAAGATTGAAATGGAGCTAGCTGACTGCCTGAGAACCCCCTTCTCTGCACTTTATCACATTCCTCATGTTTCAAGTGACCCCTTATGACAAGTTAGCCCTTTTTATTCTTCAAAGATATTCTTGTGGCTTTTATTTTAACCAGATCTCATCTCTGTAAACATATGTTCGGAAAGAAAAGACCCCAGTGAATGAACCAAGGCTAGGGATAAGAAAAATGGAGAGAGGACAAAGGTTTGTGGGGCACAGAATTAGGAATGCACAGTGGGGAGAAGGGTGGGAGAGAGGTAGGTTGGTGGGGAAGAAGAGAATGCAAACGAATTTTGATAATTTTCTGGTTTAGTTTAGGATTAGCCATGCCCACAGTTTATGGAAGGGTTCTGCACATTTCAGTAGTCTAAATTGCTAGTAGACTAGCTTCTTACATTCTAGAGAGCACTCAAGGGCTGCCCACATAAGATCTTTATCCTAAGGAAGATAGAAAAACCAGAAGACTGGAGAACAAAAAATCAAATTAGGAAATAGTCAGTAGTAGGAATAAGACTGTCCAGGATAAGTAAAGCCTGAAGGGCCTGCCCCCTTAGATAATAGGGGAACGTAGGCTTATGGTGTGTCATTAACAATTTCGGAGCATCTCTTCTATCACCTACCCCCACTCCAAAACAGGTTATAATTGAAATTCCTCACTTAACAGTCACTGCGTGGGGTTAAGGCTTTGCATTGATGAAAATCTTCCAGTACAAGCCAAATATAAGTAGTGAACTCTTAATATCCTAAGCCCTTAATAAGTCATTAACTTCTTATGAAAGATTAATTTATTAGATTGCTTTTCTGGAGTAACAGCTAGCTTAGGACTCTAACTGATTTATCTTGACAAAGCATAGGATGGGGATGATATGGGGAGGTGTGGAGGGGGGTGAGACAGAGAGGCCTAAAGTTTGGGCTGGGTTGCTGTGGGGGAACAATAGAGGTCTAGGAAGAGGACACAGACGGAAGGGGAAAGGGTGTGGAAATATGAAGTGAGAGGCAAAATGGAAGATAGGTCTTTGGTACCCACTGAGAAAGCCTCTGACGGGGCCTGTGGAGAGGGAGCCATGATGACGTAGGCTTCTTAGGCAAGAGCAGAGTGGGTGGCCCAGAGCACAAGTCCCGGCTCTGACCTTAAGCCAGCAGGAGATTTGCCTCCCCTCTCTGGGCCTCCACTTCCTCATCCCCCAGGGTCGGGGCGGGGGAGGGGGGGAGTTTACAGTCATAGATTCTAAAGTTTGAACTGCTGACAACCAAGGGTGAGAAAAAAAGGAGGAATAGGAAGAGAGGAGAGCAGAAAGGGGAAGAACAGGGGAGAGAGCTTATCAAGCACCTTCCTATTCCTACCAAGTTCTTGTGGTGGATGAGGGGATAGAGATTTCAGCTTAAACCTATGCCACATAAATTTGATATACTATATGCTCAGAAATGAGAAGAGATATTTCTCATTATCAAGCCTTAAAATATTTTGGGGGAACAAATGCATTTTTCTTGAATTTAGCCAATGAAGTTTTTTATTGGTACCTTAATCCTTAAACTTTTAGGATTCCTGAGAATAGAGACTTGATCCACTCTCACTCTGTTGGTCAGATCTCTGATAGATTTGACCCTCTTTTATATAGCTTTGAACCATGAGTTAAGAGGGGAAAACACACACACACACACAAAGTCAAATAATTGTCACAAGCTTGTGCAATGATTCAGGCCCTTAGCTAGAAATTTTTATGTAAAATAAGGTAGTAAGTTAAAAGGGTTACATTAAAGAGAAGATGTGTTAGTAGAGGATGTTATCCCAGACCCAGTGGAGAATGTTCTCAGCAAGGAAGGAGATACCGAAAGTACACAGAATCATTATTCTGATCAAGATGGAGAATATTTTTAACCTTCCAGAATGCTCCCTTGTGCCTCTTCCCAACTAATGTACCCCTGAGGTAATCAATATTATAACTTCTACCCTGAAGTAAAGACATCTATTATCTATCTATCTATCTATCTATCTATCTATCTATCTATCCATCTATCTATCATCTGTGTCTTTGTTCCAAAAATAACGTATCAAGTGCCTATGTGCTGGGCACCCTTTGGTCACTAGAGATACAGGGGTAAACAAAGCAGATGAGGCCTGTGGATTCTGTAGTGTTCACATTCTGCTTGAGGAACAAATAGTAATCAAATTAACAAATATGACCACTTCAAATCATGAAAAATAACATGAAGAATAAAACAAGATAGTTAGTAGACAGTAAATATGTAGGGTGGAATAATATTAGTTGTGGGGGGAGGGAGCGGTATCTGCAGAGTTGACATTTGGGCTGTGACCTGACTGAGGAAGAGCAGAGAAAGGGTGCCTCAGAAGGAGGGAACTGAAAGTATAAAATCCCTAAGCCAAGAAGCAGTTCATGCCACGAGGAACTGAAAGGCCAGTGTGGCTAGACAAGAGAGGTGAAGAGCTGGGGGGAGAAAGTAGTAAGAGATGATGTAATAGAAGCAACCAGAAGCCAGAAGAAGATTCTTTTATCAAGTAGGTGATTTGTAAAAAGGGGACAGACACTGGAAATTAAAATATATATATATATATATATATATATATATATATATATATATATATATATAT
>NW_022589712.1:22408712-22446267 GCF_004348235.1 Phoca vitulina | reverse complement strand
TATATATATATATATATATATATATATATATATATATATATATATATCTGAATGATATATTCTTTTAATTAATTTTTAAAACTTTTCCCCAAAAGAACTTTCAATAAATAAGTAGTAGCTGCTGGATACGGCTTGCAACTGGGTGGCAGGTCAGCAAGGAAAGAATTCCAAAGCAGAGGGCTTTCTGAAAGCATAATTACACATATTGAACATAACAAAAGGAAAATAGTTTTTAAGGTAGCAAATCCTACAGAGAATTTGGATAATGTGGGTGCTATTCTTCACATTTTTCTATGGCTAATTAGAGAGAACTGGGAAACACACAATGCTGCCCACAACCCTGCCAACCCATTATGGACACTTCTAATTTCAGATAAATGAAGCCCTTGGTTACCACCCCCAGCTTGTCTTAGAACATGCATTGTACTATCAGAGTAGATGAGTAAAAATAATAGCCTTCTGAATATCTATAAAGGGTACCTTTCTCTTATTAGCAAATACTTAACAAGTTCAAATCACATCTCCATGTTAATGAAGCAACTCTCAAATTTACTTTGCTCTTGAAAATCTAATTTTTCAGTTTTTCCCCTTTATACAGAAAATGTGGTCTTTGGCTGGGCAGCTGAAAGCATCAATAGTTTCACGTGTATGTAACTAGAAAAAATTAATGGTTATGTAAAATCTCAAGCATATATGTGTATATATATATATATCTTCTGTTTAGTACATAAAGTGCGTGTATTTCTCATTTTAAAAAGCATGCATAATAATATTTATTGACCCAAACATATAAACTTAAATATATGCTAAAAACAAATCGCCGGTTGTCACCTTTAAAACTCTCTTTATTAACTAAAACCATGATGCGATTTTTAAAAAACAAACAAACCTGATGGGAAATATTAATGTCATGGTCAGGGTGAAATTTGAGGAAGAAAAACCTCAAGAGAATTGCATTTGAGTGTAAGTCCTCAATATGAGATTTCAAACCTCAATTAGGTTTATTGCATTTGTATAATCACAATGACAGTGTTTGCAAAAGGCCCCCAAGAAACCTAAATGAAAGCGGAAATGAAGAAAATAATGCATAATTTTAAATATCAGGAGATCTGAAAGCATAAAGATATATTGTTACGGTTTCCATTATTATTGATATTTAATTTTATGTAGAACAAACTGAGAGTCTCATACTGGTTTTGGTGCTTCAGAACTTAGAAAAGGGGCAGCCACTCATTTTGGCTTCTTTCTTAATCATTGCAAGATTCCATGCACTGTTTCCTCCCTTGTGAGACCTACCAAGGCCAGAGATTAGAATGCAGCTATTTATAGCCTAGGTAGGAGGCCACAGAGCATAGGGGAAGGCACACAGAGAGGAGAGGTGGTCGTATGGGAGAGGCAGTCTGTTGACTTTAGTAAGACCTCTAGGGATAAGCTGGGGTCCAAAGCCTAACAGGCTCATTGACCTGAGTCACTCGGGTGACTGCCTGAGTACCTTAACATCTCTGAGAGCCTATTTTTCTGCGAAATTGAGACGATAGTATTTGTTTCATAGTGTTACTGTAAGGGTTACATGGCATACAGTAAACACTTAATATATGCCAGTTGTTCAAATATTTGTTGTTCAGGGGCGCCTGGGTGGCTCAGTCGTTAAGCGTCTGCCTTCGGCTCAGGTCATGATCCCAGGGTCCTGGGATCGAGCCCCACATCAGGCTCCCTGCTCAGTGGAGAGCCCACTTCTCCCTCTCCCACTCCCCCTGCTTGTGTTCCCTCTCTCACTGTGTGTCTCTCTCTGTCAAATAAATAAATAAAATCTTTAAATATATATATATATATATATATATATCTGTGCTTCAGCCACTCACTTTTTATGGTCTCAGAGCAAGAGATTAACCTCTGGGCCTATGTGTCCTTATTTTAAACTGAGAGTTGAAAGAACTGAGCCCTAAGTTTCCTTCCAGCTTCGATATTCTGTGATTCTTACTGAGAGACCTGTTTCCTCATCTTTATAATGGGCATAATAAGAGCACTCACCTCCTAGAATTTTTGAGAGGATAAAATGAATTAAGACAAGTAGAAATTCTTAGAGCAGTGCCTGGCACGGAGGCAGTGCTTAATACATCTTAGCCATGATGATGATGACGATGATGCTGACGATGAACAAGGATGTTGGTGACTCCAGTGGTAAATTGTGTGATAGCTGTAAAACATTCAGTATCAGATCGATTACATTATCTCTTCTTTCTTAGTCAGTGCCAGAATTACCAAGATTTTATCTTCTAAACTTTCTTTAAGACTAAACTCATTCACTTCTCACTAAGAAATACATAGACACTTCCCAGTGTAGAGTCTGCTAACATCTTTGTTTTCACTTTTGATATTAATGTTTGAAAAATTAACTGACTCATTTATGGCCGCCCTCTCTTTTTGAGAGCCTGGAGATGAGCACTTTTTGTGAGCAATTTCATTCTGAAAAAAGTATAGCACCCAAGTCCCACACATGTTGCCAAAGCTCACTAAATTTACCTGGAGTGTTTTCTGCTTTGAATTATTTTAAATAAGACATAATTTCATCAAGTAACTCAAACATGCTCACATTTAATTGGCACATGCAGAAAAATTTTGATTTATCCAGAACTGTAATTTACATAGGTCATTTCCTACATTTTTGTGAAATGCTGCACACAATTAAATAAGCCAGTCAAGCTAAATGAACCCGTGAGTGCGTTATAAATAGCCACCAGAATTATACTTCAGACGTTAACTGGTTTGTCCTGATTTAATAATGAATTACATCATTTGACAAATGAGATAAGACCTTCACCTTTAGCTTTCTGATCCAAACTTCTAATAGTTGAAATGTATTATTACCATCTGGTGTCTGGCCTCTGAAATGCTCCGGTGATGTCCGCCTCATTTCAAGTAGTCGGGGCTTGTCTGCCAAAAAAGCACTCTCCTAAGCATCTTGATTGGCAGGCCCAGCGAGAAGGCTGAGAACCCAGAGAACCGTGGAGATACAGCTCAAGCTCTGTAGAAGTTTCCTCTAGTTCAAGGCAGACTCATTTCCTTGGTTTGTGCCGCAAAGCACTTGTCACTCAAAGTCGTTCTTACTTTGGATCTCAATCCTAAAGGATGCAGTTCCTACCCTTCTAAAGCATGTTTGAATCTCCTTTAAGCTGTTTGGCCCCCTTTACAAAATGTTAATAATTTTGGCACATTTCACCCTCGGGTAAAATAATTTGAGAATGAAGCTGAGAGTGCTATGTAGCCTGGAGTTTTAACTCAGCGAAACTACATGAATCTGGCAGTTCTTTAGTGTTCTTCATATTGTTGTAGGTTCTGGGGAAAGGCAAGATGAGTCCTATGACTTTTGAGAAATTTATGGCAAGGTAGGAAGGACAGAATTAACACACACAGAACCATAGCCAATAAGGTAGATGAAGGTGAAAGTCAGTGCTAAACCAGAGTGGTACAGATTATAAGTGCCATCAGTTTTCTTGGTACATATAAAACAAAATTTTATTTTTTTTAAAGATTTTATATATTTATTTGAGAGAGAGAGAGCGTGAGCGGGAAGAGGGGCAAAGGGAGAGGGGCAGAGAGACAGAGAGAAGCAGGGAGCCCCATGTGGGGCTTAACCAACTGAGCCACCCAGGCACCCCAAAGAAAATTTTAAATAGTGAGATTTAGGGAAACAATTAGAAGTGAAATGCAAATAACAAGACTGAGAGTGATTTAGAGTAGAAAAATATCGGTGTCTTGGTAGATTGGAATGCTTTAGAAAAGCAAAGCCTGGGCAAAATGGGAGTTTCCAGTAATAATGGCTGCACCATTATTAGATGTAACCAAGAGATAGTTAATATTAAGTCCCTGTTTGTCTGTGGGGTGGCTGAGAGTGAGAGAAGTTAAATAATCTACCTACAATCACCCAGTCAGCAAGTGGGAGAGGAGAGATTCAAGTCCAGGTGTAAGGACTCTGAATCTATGCCCCAGACTCCTCACCACGGCACTTGGTAACGGTTTCCCACTTTGATTGACTACTGAGGTGATCACACATTTGCGAGTAAAAGGAAAAGCTATAAATATGTCTGCCTGGGCAATGGGCATGAACCAAAACAGTCCAGGGCCGACTGGGATGTATGGTCACCCTCTCTCTACATCTCTCCATTCCCAGCCATCTACCAGATACTCAGTGCTTCCAGCCAGTTGCTAATTTTTTTGGAGCAAATTGATTAAAGTCTTATTGTCAGAAGTTCTTCCATTTTAAAAAAGCCTGCAAAGAAACAGGTCCAATTAAATGAATCACTAACAGCAGAATTTCAAGCAATCAGGTACCTGGTAATGGGGACTATTTCAAAGCAACACTATTTTCCTGGCGCCCATCAAATCACACCTCTCATAGGAGACTTAGCCAGCTGGGTATTTAAGCATTAGTGGTCGGCTACATAGGTGTATTGATGGATTCACAGGCAAATGCTGAATTAATGAGGCAGAAATAAAATGTGTTCTGCCCAAGATGTTCAGCACTACCCTAGACCTCTCTTAGATTTCATATTCAATTCAGAACTCATCAACTTAAGGAAAAATATAGAAATTTGGAGAGCATTCAGAAGAGACTACAGACTAAAACAAAAGTATAAATACTTTTAAATGTTTAAAGCTACCACAGTATAATGTTTTTCAATCAAATGATGTATGTCCTCAACCTACCCAAGTTCACAAACGTCTAATAGATGCAGATAAGGACAGATTATCAAATGCCTGTGTACCATTTGTATAAAATTTAAGCTCAAACTCATTTCCATCCCAAGTATGTGTGACATCGAAAATAATATTCTACCTGTTTTGCTTTTATTTTAGATTTTGGGTAAGTTTAAATTCCATTTGTATTTGGGGAAAAAAAGATGTTTACAAGCAAAACTAATGGGAAAAAGAACAAAGGGGTGAGGGAATAGAATTAATACTAAAAGAGGAAATGGGAATAAGGAAAAACACCAGCGCAGAAACGTGAAAATACTGGAGCCAGGCTCAGAGAACCAGCATCCCTTGCAGAAGTATTGTTAAATATCAGAACCGGGGGCTCCTGGGTGGCTCAGTCTGTTAAGCATCTGCCTTCTGCTCCGCTGTCTCTACTCAGTGGAGAGTGGGGAGTCTGCTTTTCCCTCTCTCTCTGCCTCCCCCTCCCCACCACTCCTGTGCTCCCTCTCTCTCTTTGTTCTCTTTCTAATAAATAAATAAAATCTTTAAAAAAAAATATATCAGAACCGGTTGCTAAGAGAGGTGAGGGAATCTCCCTTTCCCAGAAGCCTTTAAAAATAGGATCACATCTGTTGGGATGGGATAATGGTGGTGCTGCCTGAGGAGACAGCTGCTGAAGCAAACCTACAGCCTGGTAATGCTGCCACTTCTATTTCTGATCAAGAAAAGTAACAGATAACTTCAGTTCACCTAGCAAACTGGGACTGGTGATGTCTATCATTTTAATTTTGTTATAAAACTATTTTCATTGGGTTCTGCAATGCAAAGGTAGGTAACTAAATGACTCAAGATATAGTTGAATTTACAGCAAAGGCTCAAACTTTACTTAACCATTCGTAATATTTCCCCAAAATATTATGAAACCAAAAAGGCACTGAGTTTATGTCCTTCCTTATAAGAAAGTTATAGATAAGGCAAGGTACAGAATCCCATTTTTCATTTTAACTAAGTAGTACTTGTATCCAGGGGATTGAGGTTACAGGAGAGCTGGATTGGATGAACCTTACTAAAAATTAGGCTCTGCCAGACCAGTACCCCAAGAGGTAAAAAGATATTTATTCTCTGGAGAGAACACAAGCTTTGATCTGGTATATCCACACTGCTCCCTCCATCACTAACATTTTATGCTAAGCTATCAGTCTCTTTGCCCCCACTCCATCTAATTGCACATATGTTCATTAAGCTCCTACTTTTTGTCAGGCACTGTGCCAGTAATACAAAGAGGAAAAGGTCACAATCTCTGACCTTGAGGAATGCACAATCCAAAAAAAAAAAAAAGCAAGCAAGTAGGTCCAGGGGTGGTGGGACCTAACAAGAATATAACTTTGGAGCTGCATCTTAAGAAAAAGAATACAAAATTGCAAATACGAAATTAAGAATGGAAGGGAATATTTATTGCAGAAAGAAAAGAAATCACAACAAATTACAAAAGTTTTAAAATTCTGACAAATTCCAGAAACATCACAAAATACAGGGGAAAAATACTTATTGTTTATTAAGTGCCTGAATCACATCTATAATTTTATTTGTCCTATGTTTTGATTGCATATTAGTGACCCCAGGACAAGAATTTGTTATATCATTTTCTGTGGAAAGAATAAAATGATAATTCAGTCATTCCTCTGTATGCTTGATCAAGTGTGTTTTCTTTCTGGTTCACAAGTTATTCGTAATTATATAAGCAAATTTTCAGGATTGTTGTCAGGCACAGAGAAACCTCAATCAAATTTCTTTCATATGTGAATTGTAAGAGCTATAAGATTTCAGGGCATTACAGATTTTCTTGTATATGAATAATTTTAAATACTCTTTGAATTGACGATATTTATAAATCAGCTTGTCACTGGTGTGTTGTTGTAAAGGTATATTGTGAATATGATTTTATCTCTGTCAATGTCAGTATTGTACATACAATTTGAAAGAAATTTAAATATTTTTCCAATACGTTCTTGTGATTCATTCCTCTTCATTAATTAGATTATCAAATAATCTAATAGCCTACCCAGTACTTTAATTCAAAATTTATCTCTTCCTCTTCATGAATTATTGCTCCTTGTCTTATCTGAAAAATATTTTTATTACAATTTACTGCTTGATGCCAAAATAACCTATATTGATTTTATCACTCAATTTTCTTTCATATTCCATTAACTTTCATCTAGATTTAGTCTCAGTGCTTTAATAAATTAATTCACAGGTGATAAAAGGAGTACTCTTTATATATGTCCAAATCAGAAGTTGCTGATTTCTCAGTTATTTTTAAGCCTAAAATTTCCAAAACATCTATCCGAATTGCAGTTAAAATAGAGTATTTATGTTCTATCATCTTTTTGAATAAACTTTTCACATCTTGTTTGTGTTTATGTTTCTCTTCCACACCTTTGAAAATATATTTTAGAATCATTATACTGCTGTGTAGCACATGGCAAGATCTCAGCAGCCTTGGTATGGGCAAACCATGTTGTTACCCTAGACTCCTAAAGCAACATCATTGGCATTTTTAAAAATTGAAGTATAATTACCATTTAATAAAATGCATAGATCATAGTGTTTAACGCCATGAGTTGTGAAAAAACCCATGTAGCCACCACCTAAAACAAGAGAGAGAACATCTCTACCCCGGGAAGTCCCCCTTGTCCCTTTCCTATCACCCTGACACCTAGAGCAACCATTTTCTATTTTCTTTTACCATAATACATTTTGCCTATTCTTGGGCTTCATGTAACTGGAGTCATACAATATGTGATCTGTGTCTGCCTTTATTTTGCTCAGTGTAATGATTTTGAGGATCAACCATGTTGTTGATCTTGGTAGTATGTCTTAATAATTTTTCTGTTTTATTACTGAGTATTATTCCATTGTATAAGTATACCACAATTTATTTCATCCTCCCATTGATGGACATTTGGGTTCTTTCCAGCTTGGGGCTATTACGAATACGGCTGCTTTGAACATTCTTGTACAAGTCTTTGTGTGGACATAATATGTTTTCCTTTCTCTTGAGTAAATACCTGAAAATAAGATTGCTAGGTCGCAGGGTGAAGGCATGTTTAACTTTATTAGAAACACGGCATGTGTATTTAAAATATTCCATCTGGGGGCGCCTGGGTGGCTCAGTCAGTTAAGCGGCTGCCTTCGGCTCAGGTCATGATCCCAGGGTCCTGGGATCGAGCCCCACGTCGGGCTCCCTGCTCAGTGGAGAGCCTGCTTCTCCCTCTCCCTCTGCCTGCCTCTCTGCCTACTTGTGCTCTCTCTCTCTCTCTGTCAAATAAATAAATAAAATCTTTAAAAAATAAAATAAAATAAAATATTCCATCTGCAAGGAAAACACAAAAACAAAACATGTAACTGTTGCACAATACCAAAATGTCAATGAATTTGGGTTTTGTAAAGACAACTCTTCCTCCACCTGTACTGCTCACCTGTGACATCTTGTCCACCTTCATTCACTGATCCAGCTGTGCAGAATGCCTTGCTATATAAGTATGTGAGTATATAACTCAGTCGCTTCCCTATAAGTCTCCCTACAAGGTACTTCCTCTGGTTGACTGTTCTTCTATTCTCCTTTCTTTGCCCTAACTATCCTTTAAGTCTCCACTTAGTCATTTTTTATTCTGGGAGGCCTTTACACCAACTTCCTCCAACACCTAATCACCACTATCAAGATTGAACGAAGAGTCTCTCCTGGATGATTCCATAGAAACTCATGTTTTCCCCTAGAAGTGTTTGGTTATTTATCTATCTTCACCACTGGGCCATAAGCTCCCCAAGGGTGGAGTCCTGTTTACTGTTAGAATCTAATGCCTAGCAAATTTCTTGACCCAAAATAGGTGCTCAACAAATATTAGTTGAATAAATGAATAAATACTTGGATGGCCTTGTTTGCTGCCGGGAGTGGAGAGGTTTCTTTATACCTGTGTGATATTCAGGTGGAAATAAGCAATTGGAATATAGGTCTGCAGCGTGAGTATTGGGCTTATGGTATGGGCAGGAGGTGGGCTGGTGTACAGATATAGGAACACTGCTTACTCTTGGTCATATTGTGTATAGGACTTCAGAATTTGGGACTGGATGAAATAACCTGGGGAAAGGTGCCATTTTTTTTAAATAATTGAAGAGACAGGAGGGAACCAAACTGTAGTAGATTATGAAATAAGTGGGATGAGAGGGAAGTTTGCATTCTTTATGCAAACAATATGGACAACTAATTCAAGAAGTATGGTACTGTGATGTCAAGTAGGGCAATTAAGGTAATATCCTAACAGGTAGATGAGATTGAATAGTGCAATGCTGTTTTCACTTTTATTTTTATTAATTCAAAGGAAAAAAAGCCAATTGAGTCTATTTTCAAATTGAGGGAGTAAAGTCATTGGAGAGATGATATATTTTGAAGTATGATAGTCCAATGAGACAATCTTTGCTTGTACAGAGTTTTTGCTGAGGTCTCACCCCATTAAATTATGATTTTTTTTTTTCCATCCTCAGTGACCATATTTTCACTTCAAGGCTTTGATTAGGATTGGAAGTCAGAAGTGTTTAAGTGGCTCAAAGCAGAAGCCTTTATCCACAATGAGTAGAATTGAGTGAAGGCTGCATGAGAGGTTTGGATATCCACCAGGAACTCCATGTGCTTGCTCCACCTCTTGTACTGGAGATCTAATAATGCTAAGAGAGACCATCTCATAATGGATTCTAGATAATGACATTTTAGAGCTGGAAATAAGCTCAGAGACCATGTTGTTCAGCATCTCCCAGACTTCATTTCTTGGTCAGGACACAGCTTAGACTTTGTCACTTCTGGGAATCCTTCCTCAGGCTATGAATAAGTATACCTTTTCTAAAAGTCACAGGCAAATTTTATGTCCTCCTCCTAGAGTTTCATAATGTTTATTATTAAAATGTACATATTAAAGCCTCTGAGAAGTTCTGCAATAAGTAGACCTATTTAATCTTGGTTCACAAAATAGTTTCTAACCTTAATTGGAAGTTTGGACACAAAACCTGATGATTGAACACAAAACCCTGATGCTCTTATTTAATGAACACCTATATGCATCTAACAGAACCTACTTTGAGGATCACTAATCTACTCTAAACCTTTCTTTCAGATAAAGGTCTCATTCAGTGTTCTTACACCTTGTTTGACCTAGCTAAACTTAGTAGCTGGAAATAGTTTTCTCATCTTTGTTTTTTGGGATCATCTGGGAAGTTATTCTCATCCATATAATGTTATTTGAGTCTGCAATTATCTGTAGCTTGACTTGGCTGGAACATCCAGGATGGCCCACTCTGATGCCTCATTAGGGATAGCTGAAAGGCTGAGCTAAGCTCTGGACGTGGCGTGGCTGTCCATGTCCTGTCCATGTCCTCTGTCCATGAGGTCTTTGCGACTCTAGTTCTTCACATGATTGTACCACATGATTTTCCCCTTATGGCCTCTTCATAGAGTCAGCAGATGACTTACATGCTGGTTCAGGGCTCCCAAAAGCACAAAATCAGAAGCTTCTAATACCTTTTTAAGGTGTAGGTGCAGAACTAGTACAGCATCATTTTCATCAATTCTATTGGTTACCTCAGTCACAGCACCAAGAGGATCCAAGGGGACTCAAGTGGAGCAAAATGAACTCCATCTCTCCATGGTGATAACAAAGAATTTGCAGTCAGGTTTAATCCACCACACTTCTCATAGGCTTTTGGCATCTTGTGAAAGAAAGAACCTGCTTACTGACACTGGAAAAGTCCCCATATAGCTTTAAGTACCCAGGCTTCTTGGCACCACAGAGATGGCTGAAATCCATTGGTGTCCTCCCTGATATCCAGGATCAATGGCTTAGGCAAATAGCCACTAGGACCCAGATCCAACAAATCAAGTAGGGGGAAGGTTGAAAGACACACACCAATTCTAACAGCCTAAACCAGAGGCTGGCAAACTACATCCTGTGGATTAAATCCACCGTCTATTTTTGTAAATAGTTTTGTTGGAACGCTGCCACACCCATTTGTTTATGTATTGTCTCTGGCCGTTTTTGTGCTACAAGGTCAGAATTGAATAGTTGTGACAGAGACCATGTGGCTGCTAAGCTTAAAATATTTACTGTCTGGCCCTTTACATAAAATGTTTACCAACATTTGGTGTGTAAAATATTTACTGTCTGGCCCTTTACATAAAATGTTTACCAACATCTGGTGTGTAGACATCTATAAGCATTACAAGATAGCAGTCACCTTCTTCTGAAATGACTCTATCCATATATGTTAGTCAGTTTGAACTGCTATAACAAAAATACCATAGACTGCTTAAACAATAGAAATTTATTCTCACAGTCTTGGAGGCTGGGAAGCCCAAGAACAACATGCTGCCTGATTTGGTTCCTGGCTTACCCTTTTCCTGATTTGCAGAAGGATGCTTTCTTACTACATCCTCACATGACAGAGACAGAGATCATCTGTCTTGTGTCTCTTCTTTTAAAAGCACTAATTCCATTCATGAGGGCTCTACCCTCATCACCTAATTACCTTCCTAAGGCCCCATCTCCTTAAATACCATCACATTGGGAATTAAGGCTCCAACATATGAATTTTGGGAGGACACAAACATTTGGTCCATAGCACCAAACATTAGGAAATGTAGAATATTGGCAAGCTGTGAAGTACTTTCCATGGAGACAAAGAATTGTATGCTGTCGCATGCATCAAACCATTCATTGTTTGTCATTGCTGATTGTATTCCATTTTTTATCCATCCACCTGTAGATGGACATTTAAGTTTGCAGTTTTTGATCATCACAAATAAAACTTCTATAAACATTCATGTACAGGTCTTTGAATATACTTTGAATAATATACTTTTATTTTTCTTGGGTAAATATCTAAAAGTGAAATGGTTGGTTCAGGTGGTTGGTATATGTTTAACTTCTTAAGAAACTGTCAAAATGAAAAAAAAAAAAAGAAAGAAAAAGAAACTGCCAAGATGTTTTCCAAACGTTTTACATTTCCATCAGCAGTTTATGGGAGCTCTTGTTCTGCTACATCCTTGCCAACACTTGGTATAGTTAGTCCTTTAATTTCAACCATTTTAATGGGTATGAGTGGTATCCTACTGTGGTTTACCTTACATTTCTCTAATGACTAATGATGTTGGGCATCTTTTCCTATGCTTATTAGCTGTCCATATATTTTCTTTGGTCAACTGTTTGTTGAGAACTTTTGCCCGTTTTCAAAAATTGAGGTGTTTGTTTCATATTGTTGAGTTTTAAGAGTTCTTTAAGTATTCAGGATAGAAGTTCTTTATCAGATATCTGATTTGAAAATATAGACTCCCATTCTATGGCTTGTCTTTCATTTTCTTTCGATGAAATCTAATATATCCATTTTTTTCCTAATGCTTTTGATGTCATATCTAAGAAATCTTTGTCTGATCTAAGGTCACAGTGATTACCATTTATGTATACTTCTCAAAGTGTAGTTGTTTCAGGTTTTGCATTTAGACCTATATTCCATTTTGAGTTTTTTAATACAATGTAAGATATGGATCCAACTTCATTTTCTTTTTTAGCATAAGGACGTCCAATTATTCCAGCAGTATTTTTGAAAAAAAAAATGATTCTTTCTCCACCAAAATGCATTTGCTACTTTGTCAAAGATCAGTTGTCTATATTTGTGCCAGTCTATTTCTGGACTCTCTGTTCTGTTCCATTGACTGTGGTCATCTCTCCTCACACTACTGTCATGCTCCAATGTAGCTGAAGAAACTGAAAATTCAAAATTAAAACCTGAATATAAGTTAGTCTGATTGTATTTGGTGAGATGAAAAGGTAGAATGTATTTTAACGGTTTGTGAGATCTACTGATAACTTTTAAATATTTAGACTATAGTGAGTGGCCCTTTTTCTCCGGGCCCCACAAATGTGATAAGCCTGGCCGGCAGATAGAATGAAGAGCACTAAATAGGCAGATACAACTTACTTTAAATGTTCTAGTTTGTCAACTTAACAAAAATACCATCTCGGAAGGGTCAGATACATAAGAATTATTCATAGTAATAATTGTTGGACTATAAGAGTTGGGGGAAATGGCAAGAGATAATCTGGAGAGGGAAACAAAAGCCAGATCATAGAGTATTGTAAGCCATACGAAGGAGTTTGGAGTATCCTAAGTGTTATATAGAGATATTGAAGGATTTTCAGTATGAGGCTGACACAATCAGACTGGCCTTCTCGAAAGATTAATCTAGCTGCAAAGTGAATTTAGGATAAGGGACAGACTGGGATAAGAATAGGTAATATTAGTAATTACTTACCTATCTCAGTAATCTAGGTGAAAGATAAAGATGTTTTGGACTAGATCAGTGATGATGAAAATGGAGAGAATTATGTATGGGTGAGGTCCACAGGACTTAGTAGAAAAGACATAGGAATTAAGGATTCAATTCCTCAAGCTTTTGGCCTGAGCAGTTGAGTGGATGGTAATGTCATTCAATGGCATAGGGAATTGAGGTGGAGGTTTGGGGGACATATAGAGAAAGATAGTAGATTCAATTTGGATATATTGTGCTTGAGGGTCTGTAGGCACATAAAAGCTTTTCACAGTGTTGACATATAGTCATTGTATGATATAAATAATAAATAAGTGAAGGTGTCAAACTTGTTAATTTTTTCAACTATTTTTATCCTGAGGATGAAAAAGATAAGGAGAACTTCCTCTATGATCGAGGAAAGCCTGAATCAATTGCTGCTCTCATTAATCCATGTACTTCTGTGTAGATTTGTCTAGAAATGAAGCAATACTATTATTAGTGAAATTTTGGTTTGTTCTAGACTTGCTTATTGTATTCAGCAAGTCATAATAAACAATTCCAAAATAAGAGACTTACTGCAGTAAAAGTTTACTCACTTCTATAACATCTCAAAGTGAGTTTGGTGGTTCCCCTTGGCCAATTTTCTGCTAGCTCAGGGATTCAAGCTTCTAATATAAATGCCATCCAATATTATCTAATCTAACACTATCCTTAAAGATGTGACTTCTGAGGGCATCACATTTATGTTAGGACTAAAGGATCACCCAATATATTTTAAGGGCAAAGCCTAGAAGCAGCTTATATTATCACTGCCCACATTCCATTGAGCAAACAAAGTCATATTCTCTCAACCCAATGTAAAGGAGCTGGTAAATCCAGACCCCACATGTGCACGGGAACAGGAACTAGGATCAATGACCATCTAACTAGCCTCTACGACACTTGAAAATCAAAGAACCGTTTTTCAGATAGGTACTCAAATAACAAATATACAATACCAATAGTCAAAATTTGTGCTCCCATGCACACTTACTGTTCCAAGAATGTATCATTAGTTTTATAATGGCAAATTGAGATCGTACTATTCTGTTCTACTCATTTAAGACACTTTGCTATTTGGAGGGCAGAGGTTCAATTGCTTAATTCTTACTTCATTCTTTTAGAGGAATTCAAACCTCTATGCTGAAGATAATACTTAGTGGTGGTTCTTTTCTCTTGCAATCAGTTCTATGGGAATTTGCTACCATAACTACAGAAAAGAATTTGATAAAATGAAATGGAGACCTCCAAGAAATGTATAACACAGATGCTTCACATTGCAAAATCTCTAATGTCATTATTGAAAAGATAGTTTTTTAGAGATATTCTTATTAAATAACACCAGGCATAATAAATAAGCCTTTTATTTTACTTACTATCTTATGTACATATACTATGTTATTTGATTATCACAACCACCTTAATATATTCTCTCTATTTGTCAGAGCAGTACCCAGATTTTCTATGAGGTGCTCTCCTACTCTCCAACTCCTACCATTTGGGTAGAGCGGACTCTGCCTTCAATTTATGGGGTGGGCATTTGGCCTAAATCAGGCTAATCAAACTTCACAACTGCCTGATTTCAATGAGTGTTTCAGAGATAAACACAACATCCAAGTCATGCTAAGGGGAGACATTGCCAACCAATGATTGGACTACTGTTGTAACAGTTGAGAAACAGACTGGATATGAGCTGGAATTATTGGAGGCCATCTTGCCCCATGAGGAGAGCCTGCCTGAGAGTTGGTTCTAATAGAAAGAAAATAAAGCAGAGACATGGAGACTGACTGTCTTAGTCTGTTCGAGCTGCTATAACAAAATACCATGAACTGGGTGACTTGTAAACAACAGCAACTTATTTCTCTCAGTTCTGGAAGGCGGAAGGTCCACGGTTAAAGTGCTGGCAAGCGATTAAGGTGCCGGCAGATTGGGTGTCTGGTAGGGAACCATATCCCAGTTCATAGATGCCATTTTTTCTCTGTGCCCTCACAGGGCAGAGGGATGAGGGAACTTTCTGGGGCCTTTTTTTATAAAAGCACTAATTCCATTTATGAGGTTTCTACCTTCATGACCCAATCACCTCCCAAAAGCCCCACCTCCAAATACCATCACATTGGAGATTGGGTTTCAACATATGAATTTTGGGGCACACAAACATTCAGTCCACAGCAGTGACTGCATCCTAACAACATTGTTTGAACCAGGACCCAGCAACACTGATGCAAAGCCTACTCCTGGACTTCTCACGTACAAGAGTCAATGCATTCTTTTTCTTTCCTTTTGCCATTTTGAGTCCAGTATCTCGTCTTTGCAGCCAGAAGAGTCCTATGCTCTTGGGCAGGCTGTTAACATTTTCCCTACTTTATAGGAAAATAAACTGAGGTTTAGAGACCCTAAGCAACTCACTGTAGCTTGGCCTGCACTTAGTAGTGCAAAACAGAAAGAAAACCTGACTTCAAGGGCAGTGCTTTAATTATACTTTATTTAATTAAGATTCTTTTTACGTTTTAAGGCACTTTTTCTTTTCTATCAAGACTGAAGAAAAGTCTTGTCAGGATAGAATAATTACTGCACGGTATCTAGAAAGCTCAGGCTTTCCAATATTTATTGGCAGTTGTTGTGTAGATTATATTATTATAAATGAACGCCGAGTCATTCTCAAGAAACAAATAGTAAATTTGAGCGTGTTAGGAGCCATGCGAGGGATGCCTCGGTTCTGTTCTGTACTTAAAATGAAATTTGTTCTACAGTTGAGCTCTAGGTCTGATCTAAAATCAGCAGAAAAGGTTTGCAATACTCACATGTGTGCCTCTTTTGAAATCTAGTGGTTTTAGAAAAAAAACATATATGTACTGTATACTTCAAAATAACTAACTAACAGTATTCTTAATGGGAAAAAAATCCCATTTTTTTTCCTGGAACTGAGAATGGAAAACTCAGCTGCATACCATTCCAGTTCAAGGATCTGTAATCTTAGACCATTGAAGAGTTCCTCTTTCCAAGGAATGTTTCTCTGTGTGGTTTCTAAGCCTCCTGACTTTCTGCAAAAATTTAGCATTTCCCCAGGAAGCTTAAGAGAAATAACAGTGTAGGAACCTCATAGGTCTTGTTAGGTTTTCATGTCTGACACATAGTTCTCCTGTTTTTATCTATCATACTTGGTCACACTCTTGTCTTCATTTGATTTTACTTGGTTGTCAGAACAAAACGAAGAGCTATAAGGCAGTGATAAGGATTTCCTCTCTCATAACAAACTGAAAACAAAATTTGCTTAGACTCAGTCATAGATAATATGAAAACCTGTGGACAGCCAAGTTGTTAAGAATCCCATGTTGTACTTTACTTGTTTAAATATCAATAGTTCTAGTCTTAATCAAACTCTATGACATTCTAGATGGTGTCCACCTTAATGAGATTATCTCCTAATTGCCTGCCTGTTCCTGATGCCCTCTGCACCACTCATGTGAATAAACAGCCCAGACAGGCTAGAGAAGGAAGGTGTTCTCCCCTTCCTGCAGTGTTGAGAATAATCCAGAAGGACATCCCCATACTGCTGCCCAGATTTTTGGCTCAGAGATGAGCCCTGTACTTGCATTTTGGCAGCCTAATCATTGAACCTCTCTGAGCCTCAGTTTCTTTAGCTGTAAAATAGAAATAGTAATGCCTTCTCAGGGGTATGTGAAGATTAAAAGCCTAAATGTTCTCTTAAACTTACTGTTCAGGAAAAAAAAGTGCTGTAAATCTCTGTGAATATAAAACATTGAAGATAATTGAGTTTTTTAACTCCTCCTCTGACATACAAATTATGGCAAAATGTATTCAAAATATATTCAAAATCGAAGAACTGACCCAAATATGGTCACACACGTAGAAATAACCTGTGATAAATTAAAGTCGAGTTACTAACAAGTAAAACTGTACAGTTAAATTGTATCAGCTATTATAATGAAACATACAGATATGCACAAACACACACAAAGTTTCAATATGCTTAGCCAAATGGAGAAACCAGGTTTGAGAAAAATTCATCTCCCACAGGTGAGGACGTTAACAGTAATTTCTATGGCAGTAGTCTGATGATTCATCTCTCAACTACCATGGTTTCTTAATTAATTTGAGACATTTTAATTAGATTCTTCCTCATTTTCACTTCAGCCCAGCATCTCTGGGTGGGATCGACCTCCGCTCCCCCCACCCTCAGTACCCCCCACTCCAGCCCTGGCAGTTGCCTGATAAATCGCCACCAGGAAAAGCACCATCAGCTAACCACAAGGAGAATCAAGAGGCATTAGGATGGAAATAGAATTTGTCTTTGTTGTCCACCATTTGGCCTCAGTTTCTTGGTCCTCATGATCCTCTTTTTCCTAACCCTTTCCTTACCGTTCCCCAGAGCCGCACCCCCCCTGCTCCCAGGAATCTGGTGCCTTCATGCTGGCAGCTCAGCTGAGCACGCCTCCCTGAAGCCTGTCCGCTTCCCAAATGGTTACTACCTTTTTTCTTCAGCTTCCTTTTTCATCAAGCTCATATCGACTCAAACCTGATGATCTCAGAGAGATGTAAACAGAAAAGCCAACTGATCAAGCCTCAAGTGTGAATAACTGCTTTTTCTTTCCTGGGATTTTGCATCTTAAGCATGTTAACCCATATTCATCTACAATTAGTGGAATCCCCAAGGAATTTACAGGGGCCTGAGGTTACAGGGTGCAGATATATGGGCAACAGACTTCTCTTCATTCTTTTAACTTTTCAACTCACATGGAAGCTCCCTTCCCTTTTGGTGAGGCTCAATCTCTAGAGGCTCTGCATTTATTTCCCAAGAAGAGTTACTGCTTAGGGATTAGCAGTCACTTCCGGCTGCCATCATGAGTCTGACACCAAGAATGGAGCTTTGTTCGTGGAGCATGAAAGCAGCTTGAAGAGTCCTGCTGATTGGCATAAACCCATGAGGAAATAAAAATTTTTCATTCATGTGCACGCACACACGCGCGCGCACACACACACAATGTAGGATTTTTTTCCTCATCCATAGGCAGACACAATTCCAATTGCATTGGGCACTATTTCATCTTTCTGGTATTAGAATATAGGAAAATACAGGTGTGATTGGGGCTTGGTTAAATCCTGAATTATCAAGTGGCATGCGTAGATGCTACAAGCTTCAAGTTTGGTCTTTGGTTAACTTACTCTCTAGAGGTCTCAGAATCTTGGGGAAAATGAGTACTCTGTGTAAATGTTATTTATGTTTGCTGAATATGTGAATTTACAAGGATTCTTTTTAGGGCAGTGTTCACAAATTGTTGCAATGTATCATTTTTGTTAATTGCATTGTATACACTTACACATAATTTATTGGTAGAAATAAATTGCTTTATGCTTTATTTTATTTTTTTGCACCCCTTTCCTGGGGTTTAACCAGGAACCAGGAAGATCAAAGTGTTCTAGGAACACAGAACCACACGTTTCCTCAGTCTGAGCACAGAACCATGAAGGTAGCAAGACTTGTACATTACGTTCTCAAGAGCTAAAAGGAAGGAGGGATTTACCAAACTGCTTATGTGAAAAAAATTATGAGGTAGACCTTAACAGAATAGCCTCAACTTTCTTCAATGTGGATAATCCACCTTTTGCTTCCACAATACTGCTAAAACAATTCACAGGCTAATTCACCAATTAACTTCTAACGGTCATGTTCTAAGGCCTCATTTTAGTCCTGATAGTATGCAGTTGGCACATTCTCTTATTGACCCTTCAGTTTTGGGGTTCCCATCCATTGTCTTCTACTCTCACTCTTCTTCAAAGTTCTCAAGGTGGAAACCCACAAACTGGATAAAGTACACAGGTGTATACAATTTGGGCTCAATAGTATTGCAGGCAAATTTAAGAAACAATATATAAAACCTGAAATCTTCACTTATTCATTTGGATTTTCCAAGTTTTGAAAAACGGAAAGATCTGACAAACCTAGACCAACATTTATGCAGGGCAATGATTTGTCGGCAGTAAATGGAAGTTGCTCCATAGAGATTGGACGCTTGGTCTCCAGTTGCCATGGTCCTCACTTCTCCTCGTTGCCTTAAATCCCTGACCCACCCCTTTAACTCGTTCACATACGTGAGCATTTGCAACTATTTCTCGTATATTCACCCTGTGTGATTTCATCCTTTCTTGCGGTTTGAACTCCCTGACTCTAAAATTCGACTCCAGAACACATTTGTAAACACCAAATAATATCTCTGTTCCTCCAAAATGTACTTATAGATTCCTCATTCTCAATGTCCCAAACTAAGCACATTACTTTTCTTATAAGCCACCAAATTTGCTTCTCCTCTAGTTCCTGTATAGTTAATAGCGTTGTCATCTGTTATAGTGAGTTTTATGTATCAACCTGCCTAGGCTCTATTCCCTGATTATTCAAATAAACACTCCTGCTGAGAAGATATTTTGTACATGTGGCTTAATATCTGCAATCAGATGACTTTAAGTAGAGGAGATGATCTTTGATAATCTGAATGGGCCTCATTTAACCAGTTGCAAAGCCTTGAGAGCAAAACTACGACTTCTCTGAAGAACTTCAGCCTTACAATAGCAACAGCAACTCCTGCCAGAGGGTTGCCAGCCCGCTGGCCTGCCCGACACCATCCCGACTTGCCAGCACCCACAATTCCCCTGCTTCTGTTTCTCTGGAGAGCGCTGACCTATAAGGTTCCAGGTGGTTCTGCCATCGACACCTTTGCTGCAAGCATTTTCGCCACAAAATGAATTGGCCATAAGGCAAATCTGCCATAAAAGATAAAAATCACAGACACACAGACACACACACACACACACACAAAATAGAAGAGGGACTTAATGTCCTTTTTAATAAAGAACATAATGAAACATGAAAACTTCATGTTTAATAATAATTAATAAATAATTATTAGTTTATTCCTGCATCTAAACATGTATCAGTTTTCCAAATACTAGGATGCATATTTGTTACTGAGCTTTGTGAGAGCCTATGCTGTTGTTTGTTCTTGGCGTATTGTCACATGTCCGTTGATAGACATCCCGAAGTTCCATTGGAAATGTGGAAGAAATGCTAACACTGTCATGCATTTGTAACTGAGGTTTGTTATCATCTTAAATGATATGTTATCATTTCCCATATAGTACGCAATATAGCTTTATAAGCTCTTATTCACACTTTCAGGGAGTTTTATCACTGTATTTTTTAAGTCGATATATGTAGTAGTTAACTACCATTTTAAGACCACTGTGTCTACTGGTCACTGTATAGACCATTATGAAGGCTGGCTAAGATTTGTGTAATGTAAAAATGGGAACTTTGTCAATGGAGAAATGAAACCAAACTGACAACTAGCTTCAATACAGTAATTCTGCTGAAGATGGTTGTTTCGTAATGGTGAAATGAAACCAAACTGTCTCCCCGTTATTTTATCCCCCTATGGCAAAATTGCCTTATGGCCAATTAGTTATGTGGTAAAAATGTTTGTGGTAACAATGTTTGCGGTGAAAATGCTTGTGGCAAAAATGTTTACCGCAAAGATGCTAACAGTGAAAATGCCAGACACTCCTGATACTCCATCCACCTAGATAAGCAATGTTAAGAATATAAGAGACTTCCTTAATGCTTCCTCCTTCTTATGGCTTTCATCAGTCACACCCCTTTCAAATTATTCTTTAAAATAATGATCAGATATGATTTATAATTCTATAACTCAGATCTTTTCCCTATTGCTTAGAGATCAAAATCTAGACTCCTAAGTAGGGTACACATGGATATTCATTTTCTGGTTCCTGCGTACTTCTCCAGACTCATCTCTTTGCTGAGCTACCTACTTCCCTTGTACCTACTGTCTAAATGGAAATGCTTCCTTATTTTTAACATGCCTTTATATTCTATTCCTCTATGCCTAAGCTGCTCCCACGACCTGAAATATCCTTCTTTATAGAGCACCTGGCAAAAATCTACTTAACTTTCAAGACATGGTTGAAACGTTTTCTCTTCTGTGAAACCTCCCCATCCTCCCCTTTTCCCAGCAGAATTGATCCACTCTTCCTTGGTACCCCAGCCTCCTCTTGCATGCTTCACCCATGTAGAGCCATAATATAGGAATGTAGTTCATTTGCTCGTTCATATGTTTGTCCTGTGTTAAACTGTGACGCTTAATTCATTATGTAATTTAGGAGAGCCTTGTGGCAACAACTGCTAATGACCCCATCAATATCCATTCTCCTCTTCTGCAGTAATAGAACTTCTACCTAGGCACATGGCCAGCTAGAACAAAGGTTACATTTTCAGCCTTCTCTACAACTTGGTGTGGCTATGTGACTGAGCTCTCACCGATGGAATCTAAGTGACTGTGTCCTATGCCAACATCTAAGAACCACCAGAGGCAGTTTTCACCAGCTCTTTGCCCTTTATACTTCCCTTCTCCCAACTTACTGTTTGGAACATGGATGTGATGACTGAAGTTCTATCTTGGTTCTTGAAAAAAAAGAAAAAACAAAAAAAAAAACCTATTCTTGGCATGGTCAAGTAGAAAGCTGCAGGAGCCTGGGTCCCTGAGAACTTTGTACAGCAAAGCCGCTAGACCAGCCCTAGCTTACTCACCTCTGCACTTTTACCCAGGGAACGAATGAATTTTCACCATATTTAAGCTGCTCTTTCAGAGGAAGCAGATGTATCACTCACAACCAAATATAATTCTAATATATGAATGGTTCTGGCAATGTCTTCAATCAACACTCTTTAAGCTTTTAAATTAGGAATGATGCCTAAAGATTTGTTACTGGGTCCCAGTCGGAGAGGGGCTCATAATCTCAAAATCGAGCTGGCTGGGTTTTAAAGCTTGCTTGCAATGTTTGCATGTGGGCTTCCTGTTGTTTGTACAGGGTATCCTCTGCATTTCAACCTATGGACTTGGACTTAGTTTGAGCTCCGCTCCCTGGGGAACCCAACCTTTGATATATTGTGCTCCACTTGGCAAGTATCTGACTGACTAAGCCAGCTCCATCTCTGACAAGTAGGGATGAGTTAGCAAATCAAACAAGGGGGAGGGTGGCTAGGTTAGAGCCAAGACTGAGGTGAGTTCAGAGGCCGTGAGCTGAGTGAAGTGCCAGCAGCACGGCAAAGAATTTGAGCCCATACTTGGTGCACTGGAAAAGCAGGATCAGAAGAAAAATATGCCAGACTGTTGCTAGGGTGATTTGATTTGCCTTTTCAAAGACCTGCTTATGCCCAGATGTATTACAACACAGCATGACCCCTTTCCAACATGGGTATAGGATATAGACACTCTCAAATGCTCTGTGGGAGTACAAATTGGAGAAAATATGACAAGTCCCTTAAATGTTTTAAATGTGCGTTCACTAGGAGCCAAAGATTTTTTTAAAAGAGGGTAAGGAGCTCAGAAGAAACACTGGAAACACGTGTCTTTATAATTTAATATTGTTCAAAATGTCTTACTTAGGCAATAAGACAAACAGACCCACATTCACATATATCTTCTATTCCCAACAGTAGTAACAAGAACTAAATTTAGCAAGAAACACATAAAACCCATATAAAGAAAACTATTTCACTGGAGTTTGTATGAAGGCTAAAAGTCTCTTTGCTGATGCCATCATTCTGATGTATAGAAAACCAAAAGAAATAACTGATAACTTAACACTAGAGATCAGTAATATGGCTAGAAGTAAAGGAAATACATAGAAATAATTATACCTTGGCAATATTAATTACAGAATGTAATGGGGGAAAGGTAGAATTTAAATCAATGAATAACTGATTGATTAATCAATAAATAGTTTTGGGAAATTTTGATAGCCAAAATAGGAAAATAAAATTATATTCTTTCCTCACATGGCATACACACAATCCAGATGATTTAAATATGCAAATAAAAGGGTGCCTGGATAGCTCAGTCAGTTAAGCGTCTGCCTTTGGCTCAGGTCATGATCCCAGGACCCTGGGATGGATCCCCATGTAGTCGGGCTCCTTGCTCTGCGGGGAGCCTGCTTCTTATCCTCCTCCCTGCTCATGCTCTCTCTCGCTATCTCTATCTCTCTCTCTCTCAAATAAATAAATAAAATCTTTTAAAAATATGCAAATAAAGAATATGAAGAATAAAATATGGGAGATTTGGAGCATTAAAACAAAATATAGGAGACTATTTTTTGATATGAAAAATGCCTATTGAGACCCTCAGTAAAAAGTTCAAAACTGAAAGAGATCTTGACAGTCAATGAACATGTGTGTGTTCTCCCTCTAAGTAGGCCCTATCCTTTGCCAGCCTTTCTGTTCTCTTATTTTATGGATATTTTATGGATATGGCAGGCAAAATCTGCCTGGCTTTTCCTGACATTTGCATACATCTGAACTTATTTGACGAGATTACGTCTGGCTTTATAGAGAAGTGGGGAGAAGGCAGAAAGAGAGAGAGACAGAGAGAGAGAGACAGATGGAGACACAGCGAGAGTGATTTACATGGAAAAGAAGGAAGACAGTGATTCAGATGTGGTGAGGGCTGCTTGGGGCAGCGCCCCGATGAACCAATCACCAGCTCTGGGGTCACAGCTCTTTAAAGATTGCTGAGTGTGGTACGGAAACGGCAGAATCATCAGACACCAAGGGACCACGAGGCCTCGGAAAACCAGTGTCTCTGCAGTAGCCCTGTGGACAGAAGCCTAGAGCTCCTCTGCCGCGCTATAGTAGTTTAAGAACCCTCCAGGGACTTCTCAAGACCTTGTGGCTTGGCCTGGGGTCCGAATTTGAGGGAGATCCCCAATTAGGATGTAATTTAATCCCCTCTTCCATGTGAACAGGATAGGCCTCTGAGTCTAATTTGAGTTTCTTTTAAATAAATAAAATAAATGACATTTCTTACATACCCAGGTTTGAACTGACTTGGTCGCAACATTGTTAAGCAGCGTGGGGAGAAACAGACAGCACGAGAAAATAAGCGTAACTATGCCGGAGGCCTGTTTGACGGTGTGTGTCAACATGTAAAATGAGCATGCTTTGTCACTAGCCATCTTAATCCCAGGACTTCACACTAAAGAACTTTCCTTATTGAGTCAAGTAAATAGATATACTGCAAAATTGCTTATAATGGCAAAAAGATTTTAGGAAACTCTGCATGCTTTTTAGAAGACTGATTAAATAAGTTATGAAATAAATCATGTATATACATACAATGGAATATTCTGAAGCAATAAAAGTGATTATATGCTCAAAATCTTTGGTCACATCTCTCCTGCCTTCCAATATCAGAGCTCCTGGCTCTCAGGCCTTCAAACTCTGGGACTTACACCAGCGGACCCAGTTCTCAAGTGTTTAGCCTCAGATTGGGAGATACACCATTGGTTTTCCTGTTCTGAGGCCTTCAGATTCAGAGTGAATTATACCACCAGCTTCCCTGGTTCTCCAGCTTGTAGATGGCAGACTCTGGGGCTTCTCCTCTTATCAATATCTAATATATCCTATTAGTTCTGTTGCTCTGGAGAACCTTGACTAATCCAAGTACTGATACTGATACTTTTCTCCAAATAAGTCCTAGGTTCCCAGTGGACATCTCTCTTGTGGGGGCACCAAGCCGTACCCTAGAGATGTGCAGCAAAATACTTCAGTGTAAATTCTCGAAGGGTATGATTTCAAGAGATTTTTACTTTTTCTTATGCTGAACTATATTTTAAAATAAGGAACATGCATTGTTTTTCCAAAACCCATAGAAAAAAAAAGAAAGGAATGTTAACAACTAGAGTTTGCTGGGGTGTAGAGAATTGAGAGTTTCATGTACCATTGGTATAATTGAAAATTGGTAGAGCTTTTTGGAGGGCAATTTGACAATTCAATTTCTAAGAATGTATCCTGTGGGAGTATTTGTACCCTTGCACAAAGATATATGCTCAATGATGCCCATTATAGGATTGTTTGTGGTGGCAAAAATGAAAAAAATAATCACTTTTTGTGGTCTATGTCCTCTAAGCAAAGTCTCCTTATGAGTCTAGTGTAAGAGTAGGCAAACAATTACGTATTACACAACCATGAGAAGCAGGGGGGAGGGATCCTTTTCTATATGTTGACACAGATAGAATGTTACAATATATTGTTTATTTAAAATAGTAAGTGAAAACCAGTATGTAGAGTGTGATCTTATTTAACAGTACTACAGGCATGCCTCCTTTTATTGTAATTTGCTTTGTTGCACTTCACAGATGCTTTGTTTAGTTATTTACTTTAATTTTTTTTCTTTTTAAGAGAGAGGGTGGGTGGGGAGGGACAGAGGGAGAGGGAGAGAATCTCAAGCAGGCTCCACACCCAGTGCAGAGCCCAAGTGGAGCCGGATCTCAGGACCCCAAGATCACGACCTGAGCTGAAATCCAGAGTCAAGCATTTAATTGACCGAACCACGTAGGGGCCCCACATTTTTTTTTTTTACAAATTGTTTTGTGACAGCCCTGCATCATGCAAGTCTATCAGCACCATTTTTCTAGCAGCATTTACTCACTTCAAGTGTCTGTCACATCTTGGGAATTTATACAGTATTTCAAACTTTTTTATTATCTTTATGTTCATTATGGTAATCTGTGATTGGTGATTATGACTCACTGAAAGTTCAGATGATGATTAGCATGTTTTAGGAATAAAATATTTTTATTTTTATTTTTATTTTTATTTTTTTTAAGATTTTTTATTTATTTATTTGACAGAGAGAGTGAGAGAGCACAAGCAGGGGGAGCAGTAGAAGGAGAGGGAGAAGCAGGCTTCCCGCTGAGCAAGGAGCCCGATGCGGGGCTCGATCCCAGGACCCTGGGATCATGACCTGAGCCAAAGGCAGATGCTTAACCATCTGAGCCACCCAGGTGCCCCGGAATAAAATATTTTTAAATTAAAGTGTGTATATTTCCTTTTTAGACACAATGCTATTGCACACTTAGTAGACTACAATATAGTGTAAACATAACTTTTATGTGCGCTGGGAAACCAAAAAATTCATTTTACTCACTTTATTGCGCTATTCACTTGATGGCAGAGGTCTGGAACTGAACCTTCGGTATCTCCAAGTTATGTCCATATTTTTATGTGCTCAGAGAAAAATCCCAAAGGATATCTACCAATTGGTTAGCAGTAATTATCTCTGATGCATGGCATCACAGAATTTTCACTTCCCATTTTATACATTTCTACATTGTCAGAACATTTTACAATAAGCATCTATTATTCCTATCATAAGAGCGGAAAACAATGACTTTTTTTTTAAAAAAAGAAGGAAAAAAAAAAAAAAACCCACAGAGAGGGGCATTGTTCCAGAGCTGGGTCTTGGGCCAAGATTTAGACTCTGCTGCACAGTGGTAGACAGGACCTTACTCAGCTGGAGCTTGTGAATAGCTTGATTGACATTCTCTGCCTGGCCTGGGCTTTCACTCATCTAGCACGGCTCAGCTGGAAACCCCCTTGAAATTTCCATGAAGGGGTCTCTCCTGCTGTGGGTGTGATATTGGCCATTTCTTAGTTTTCTGTCCAGCCAGAGAGCCAAGAATGCTACCAACTCTGGGATCAAGCTCCACCCAGCTCATTATTTCCTAGCTGTGTGACCTGGAGTAAGTTATTTAACCTCTCTAGTCTTCCTACCTCAATGGTCCATTTTGAAGATGAAGCTAAAAGACATGTAAAATTCCTTCCCAGACATTGCAGCATAGTAAGTATGTAATAAATGTCAAATCACACCCCCACCATCACTGCCACTCCTTCTTTCCCCCTTTCTCATTCTCTGGCAGGTGGAAAATTTAGAGCAGTGGTTCCCAATGGGCCCTCTGCTATTTTCTTGGTGGCCTTTGATAAATGGGGGCCGCCATAATGAAGAAGCTACTGCCTTTGACCTGATCTGTGGGCAGGATCCAGGAATGCCAGATGTCCTGTAAGACAGGAGACAGTCCAGACAATAAAAATCATCTTGCATCTCACATAACTTGTCAATGTCCCAGAAGGTATTTGTATAAGTCAAAAACCTATTTATATTATCTGAGTTTAGAAGTTAATTCCATTTTATATAGCAAAACTGCATTTCCCAGGAGGAAGGTTGTATTTTGTTTTGCTTGGATTTTACCACTGTTTTTTGTTTTTTTGTTTTTTTTCAAAATCACATTCTGACAGTAGTTTCTCTTCTATGCTGTTTGAGTCTCCAAATAAAACACACCTCTAACCATCTGCTTTTGCAGTAGCCACAAGTTGGTTTGGTCTATTGGTATAACCATCTGACTACATCTGACTACTGTATCTTATAGAGTACTCATTCCTAACTAAGCATTTACACAATGAAATCCACACTAGTCTATTTTTTTTTTAAAGATTTTATTTATTTATTTGACAGACACACAGCGAGAGAGGGAACACAAGCAGGGGGAGTGGGAGAGGGAGAAGCAGGCTTTCCGCCGAGGAGGGAGCCCGATGCGGGGCTCGATCCCAGGACCTGGAATCATGACCTGAGCCGAAGGCAGACGCTTAACGACTGAGCCACCCAGGTGCCCCCACACTAGTCTATTATAAATTATTTTTCTATAACATCTTTTATATTAGTTTGAATATTATATTGAGTTTTTTAATCTATGTGTATGTAGATGGTATTCTTTAGATGTATGTAGATTGACTTTTATTTTGGAATCATAAAGGCAGCGTTACAAGATAGTTATTACAAAAAGAGGAGATGGCAGTGTCGGGAAGAGCACAGAGTTCTTCAACTGCATCAATAACCCCAGAGGAGAACACCTCTCCTGAGAACTTGGGTGGGTTCAAGAACTGCATGTTTTCAAGTGTAGAATAGTGATATTGACTAAAATTCAGGCATCTCACCATTCCCATTTCCACAAGGATTGTGAATAACAGGATAACAACCAACATTGGTCCCTCTGGAGCCAGAACCGAGGAGACCACAGGAGCCAGAATAACTCTTAAGTACAGTTAGAGAAATGGAATAACCTTGCTGTCCTTTCTAGTTTGTTAAACCAGAAAGCAAGAGATATGTCATGAGTCTGTAGATGAAGTGAAAGGCAAGAAGCCAGAGAGGCCAAGTACATGGAGGAGGGGCAGGGATGGCGACAGTTGCTGGTAGGGGGAGGATGAATGAGGAAGTTGGACAGGGAATAGGGCAAAGAATATGGAGCTGTTTTGGCCACAGCACATCTTTATTATGTGGGCTAGGCTCCAGCGGGCCTGCTAGACTTGCATGCTTCTACTGAACGCTGACTACTTGTTGCATGGTTTATTAAAGGTGTCATCTAACATTTGAAAGAGAAGAAATTAAGACACCTGACTTCCTTAAGTTTCTATGCTCATGGGCCAGAAGATGGATGAAAACCATAAAAAAAATTGCCAATAAATAAACCATTATTTCTATTCTGGAATACTCTGTTACTTTTATCTTAGTTTATTTCTGCTGGTGACTGAATGTTTTCCTTCACAGACTCACTGAGAACATCAACACAGAATGACCCGTGATAACCAATTATGAGGAAATAAATGATTTCCAAGACTTCCTAATGGGCTTCCGGCTACAGAGAGTTTGCAGGAGTGACATTAGTAATACTAAAAGTAATATCAACAACAAAAATAGAATGTGGAGTCTATAATGTAAAAACATTAGTTCCATAGTCTAGTTTACTGTAAATTGTAAGACAAATTTGAAAGCAAGATTTGCCGAGGATGTGCAAAATAGATGTCTTGTGCCCAAAGAATAACACACTGATTCTGTCAAAGTGAGGAACTCTATCAGAGGAGAGTAGTATGAAAAATCATTCTGAAGGAGGAAATCAGAAAGGAGTTAGGAAGATATTTTATGCAGATGAGAAGTAGAGGTTTATTAAGGATATGAAATATAAGACAGGATGTAAGTTAGGTGGCTTTTTGAAACAGTTTGTCTATGTCATTTTTGACACATCCAGCCTGTCACTCATCATATCTGTCATCTTATTTTATACATATATGTACATATTTTATAAATTTATATATTCACATACATTGTGAAATATAGAGAGACACAACTGGGGTACGAGCCCATAGTTAATCTAGTGAGGGACTCACCCTGATAATGTGGCAATAACAGCATAGACCAACGCCGGAGAAGCCTGGAGGCTACAAGGGAATCTTGGAAGGGCACCTATCCTAGTCCAGGATAGTCACAGAGAGCTTCCCAGAAGAAACTGTGTCTAAGCTGAGATCCAAGAATGAGTTGAAACTTACTGGAGAGTGAGAGTTGAAATTTACTGGAGAAGGACAGGGATATTATGTCCTACAGAGGCGATAGCATTTAGAAAGGCCCAGAGAGAATAAAGACTCTTCAAAACCTAACAAGAAGTTCAACACGAGGAGATAAGTGGAGTGGACTGGAGAAATAGGCTACAAAGGTAAACTGGACCCAGATCATAGCAAGAACTTTTAAGAATTTACATATCCTAAGAGCAATGGCAAGACTTTAAAGCCTTAAGTAGGGGAGCAACATGACCAGATGAAAATCCCCTCTGGCTGCAGTGTGAAGAATAGAATAAAAGGAAATAAAACAGAACTGTATAATTTTAATATATTTATCTATTCAATTAACATATGTGGCTCATCTACAATTCCCTACTTTCTAACTTCTAGCTCTAACTGGCCGATGTGAACCCAATATATCACTGTACTTCAAGCATTGTTTTTTCAAAAGATATACCTATATGTCCTGATTAACATATTAGGGAAGAATGAAACAGGAGCTGTAGAGAATAAAATGAGAAGATTATAATCGATGGACTCTCTTGAAGGAACGAGAAAACAATTTTAAGTGCAAGATAAAAGGTTAGCTTCCCTGGTAGATCTAGAGCCTTAAAAAGTCTTGCATTTATAACACAGATAACAAATAATTATAATTCAGAGCGATAAATAAAACACTTTAAAGGGAATACTGGGAAAGCTTCATAGAGGAGGTGGAAATTTGTCTGGATTATTTTTAAAGAATGAGCATGAGGACCTGGTATGAGAGATGCGAGAGAACAGGTGCTACCACAGAACAGATTAAACAGCAAGACCAAGAATAAGTGTTAATACCAGTCTCGGGGCAAATAAATTTAGAGATGCAAGGCCACTGGATTTACCCAGAAGAATCACTGTTAACGGCAAATGGAAGATAGAAAAGCAAAGGAATAGTGAAATTACCATGAGAGATATGGGGGTGGGGAAACAAAAGAAGAAAGCAACAAAATACGGATAGATAGGGTTTCAATAAACTGAGATTGGGGGGAAGTGGTGAAATATTTCAAGGGGAGGGATCCTCTTGAAAAAGGAGGGGCAAAAGACACAATAAAGATAAAGGGTAACTTTTGCTTGGAACTGTGGGCATAGTGCTGGACAATTGCTGGTCCCTGACTGTCCCCACTCATGGTATCCTGGATGGAAGAGCATTAAAGTCTTGGAGCAGGAGGTGGAAGAACTCCAAGTTCTGATTTAGGAACTCTCACCTTGCTGAGACAGGTGGATAGATTAATGTCAGCAGGACTGAGGACAGGGAGACCAACCTGGTTTCAACAACCCAAACACTACGTGAAAAAGGCATCAATTTCATGGGTCTATGAATATGGGAAGGAGAGGAGAGTAGAGATACTATGTAGTGGGAGAAGGTGAGAGAGAAGAATCTGTCAATCCTTGGGCATGTGAGTTGAAAATGGGCCAATTAGCCTTGCCCTACTGCAGAGACTGTGGGGATCATGCCAAACCAATTAAAATGTCAGCATAGTAGATATTTGCATTTATTAAGAATGTCAATACTACGTCACCAATCCTTATAATAAACAAGACACGTAGCATGGAGGCCATGAGATGGTACTTGTGGAAGGGGTGGGTAAGAAATGTTTTTCTTTGAATACTTGGCTTTGGTGCTGTTGAAAAGCAGAGCTAGAAAGCTAAGTTATTATTATTTGGCCAGAGATTTATTTATCTTTCTTATATGCAGTAATAGCTAACCATATTAACAGTTTTAAATAGCCTCAAACAGTTCAGTGATTCTGAGAAAAGCTAGTGAGTTCATACTAAGTAGATCCATTGGTGTCTTGATATGAATTAGCACAGAAGTCCACAAACAAATCCTTTGTTTTTTCCACTTTCTCCATGATGGTTTCTAATAACTCTGCACATGCTCCTCCACCTTTTACCCTGCTACACATTGGCCAAGGAGTATCCAAAGTAGTACATACATTACAGGATTCTTTTCTGCATCCCTTGAAGCCTATGTAGAAAACTTACAGAGAAAAATAAAGAATAAGCAGATTTCAGGAATCTACTGGGTGGGAAGCTTTGAAACTTGGTTTGAGTACTAATTTTAAAAAAACAACTGAGAAGCATGGCAAGTTTCTGAACAAGATAGCAAGAATTAAAATGGGATTTTAACATTTAATTATAGTTACTGTCATAAGGTTAAAGGGGGAAAGACTGAAAAGATCTATGGGAGCTTCCAAGAAGAAAGCTTCTATTTTAGTCTGTTGGGCTGTTATAACAAATTACTACAAAATACCATAGTCTGAGTAGCTTATAAGCCACAGAAATTTATTGCTCACAGTTCTGGAGGCTGGAGTCCGAGATCAGCGTGGTAGGGTGAGGGCCCTCTTCCAGGTACCAGACCTGTTGTATCCTCATATGGCAGAAGGGCTCTACCTTTTCCTGCCTTCAGACATCCGGGCTCCTGGTTCTCTAGCCTTTGGACTCCAGGACTTACACCAGTGGCCCCCTGGTTCTCAGGCCTTCAGACTCAGACTGAATTATGCCTCCAGCTTTTCTGGTTGTCCAGCTTGCAGATGGAAGACTGAAGGACTTCTTGGCCTCCATAGCCACACCAGCCAATTTCTATAATAAATCTCCTATATCCTATTGGTCCTGTTTCTCTGGAGATCCCTGACAAATACATTATCGTAGCAAATAAAATAGAAAATAGGTAGGGTTTCGGAATTTTTCTTGGTGCCCAAAAGAAAAGAAGGAAGAAAAAAAAATGATTATCAAAGATGTTTCAGATCAGGGGCGCCTGGGTGGCTCAGTCATTAAGGGTCTGCCTTCGGCTCAGGTCATGATCCCAGGGTCCTGGGATCGAGCCCTGCATTGGGCTCCCTGCTCCGCGGGAAGCCTGCTTCTCCCTCTCCCACTCCCCCTGCTTGTGTTCCTTCTCTCGCTTTGTCTCTCTCTGTCAAATAAGTAAATAAAATCTTAAAAAAAAAAAAAAAGATGTTTCAGATCAAGAGGTAGCATAATTTGAAGCTATGCCATGTAAAAGCATGAGGACCTGGAGTGAGAGATGCAAGAGAACAGGTGCTACCACAGAACAGATTAAACAGCAAGACCAGGAATGAGTGTTAACACCAGTCTCAGGGCAAATAAATTTAGAGATGCAAGGTCCCTGGATTTAACCAGAAGAAATCACTGTTAACGGCAAATGGAAGATAGTCAAAGGGAGGAAAAGCATTCAAGAAAAGCAAAGGAATAGTGAAATTACCACGAGAGATATGAAGGTGGGGAAACAAAAGAAGAAAGCAACAAAATATGGCTGGAGCTCAGAAGATATTCAGAAGTATGTCAATGAGAGATAAGTTAAATTTGAAAAGCATGAGAAAGGGCCAGAATCTCTCTGGTTGTTTTAGAACGCCTGCTACTTGTATTGCTCTATAAAGTATGACTTGTGGAGCCTTGAAATTGTTTTGAACATAGCATAATAGATGGGGGGGGTGCACGGTCTCAGCAGCCAGCACCTCTGTCCTGTCATCAATCCACAAGAAGGACAAAGGCAGTGCCATGGATGCAAGGGAGGAGGAGAAGCTGATGGATGAGAGACATCACAGGTGAGACGGACACAGTAATGGGAATAATGATGAAGGAACAGAGGAAATAAGTGTGGGAGGGAATAAACATTTATTTCCTAAATGCTCATTGAGAGCATTACCTCGTTCAACCTTCACCAGAGCCCCGAGGAGCCCACATCACCGAATCACCTTCTTACGATTGAAGTCACAAGAGGTTAAATAATGTGTCCAAGACCACAGAGACCCATTGGATCTGAGACTGTATCCAGAACCTAATATCGCAACGTTTGTCTTCCTGGGATGAGCAAATAGCATTCATAGGATAGAAGAAACAAAAGGAGAAAAGCTAAGGTGAAATTATTAAATAGAAGAAATCCTAGAAATGTGATTTTAAAACATGATGACAAGCCACCAGTCATCAAAGTCAAGGGTGTCACTGGACTGCTATGGGAAATACCCCTGGACTACTAAGGAAATGGTAACTATTTAAGAAAACTTAATTTTCACGGGTGGAATGGTGGGAAGAGTCTTATATTAATCAACTGAGACATAGTATGAAAATTGTAAATAATGAAACAAATGCCATGTTTCCTCTGGCAGAAAAATATGGCCAGATTGTGGCAACAGTACAAGCATTATATGAAGGAGACCCCCCTGGAGAAGAATCATCTCCCCCGCCCCATCCTTCTATCAGCCAGACTTTTCTCAGCAACCTCTGATTTGGGGAAATAAAAATGGCAGGAAATTCAGCATTTGCTCTTGGCAACACTTGCCTTCTTTTTCGGCCACCCCCCACATTTCTTATTTGATCTATCCATTATATTATGTATCCACATCTCAGATCCTCAATGGATATTTTCAAATAAAAACCACTAGCTAGTAGTATAAGGGTATCTACCTCACAGGTGATTTTCTTAAGCGCCATGACTTTTACTCCACGTAGAATAAATAAATCAATAAAATGTAAAATGTGTCTTCCCTGGACACAGCATTTCTGAAAATTGTTTATTTCATGAGAAATGCATGACAGATGGTATGAGTAGTGATGAAGCATTCAAAACAGTACAAAGTTTCCTACTGTTCTGTCAGATGTTTCTACTCTCCGTTCCATCCATTAAGTGCTGACTTATTTTTCCTCCACAAACTTCAGTTTGGCTTTTTAAAGATAAATAATGCTTTTGGTATTCATTTAAGATTTTCTTATACTATTACTGGAAACCTCCATCTGAAATGCAATTTTCACATGACACAGAAGAAGTGGTTGGAAGCATCTACTATAACTTCATTCATCAGAACCCATAAAGAGTATGGTACTCATTGGTCAAAGAGCATTCCTTAAATTACCTATGATCATTGAAATTATTCAATTCAGTGTGTAGGTCGGTGCATAAGTAATAGTTAAATACGTTTAGTTAAAGAAAAAACTACTATAAAATTCTAAATGTCCAGTCAGTTATTAACAGTTTTTAAAAACAATACCCACAGAAAATTATATTACCTCAAGGATAATTAAATTAGGCTTATCCTATTCTATTGGATAAACAGTGAATGTTAGTTTCCTTGAGGTCCACTCCATTTTCTGACTGTAAATGGGTAAATGCATGCAATTGGAGTATATACACACTCACATGCATATGTGTGCACACACATACAACTTTCAACAAGATATTGTTTACTATGGTCCTATGTGACCCGGATGTCCCAAGCTTACTCCACACTACTCTCTCATGCAGTTTGGGTTATTTCCTCTTTTGGAATCTTTTGAAGAATAATTTTGAATAAAAGAAAACTCGTAAGCATGTGGACAGTGAGGTTTTAGATGGGCATTTCGGATGGCAAGTGTATCATGTTTTTATTCTACCCACTGACTCAGATCCTTTATAGAGTCAAGTGACTCAGCATATGCTGATCTATGGTCAAATTGAGATTTATATCACTTTATCAGAAAGACTATAATCTCTAATAAGAAACAAGAAAAAGGAAAGATATTTAAAAGAAAAACCCCAATTCAAGGCCAAAGACTTTTCAGCAAAACTGTATCTGCTGAAAAGTAGAAGAACATCTTCAAGGTTATTCTGGAAATAAATTGACTATTTGGCAACCTTCATCAAATGGAAAGTACTGCAACTCCTCCTGCCAGTTTTCTTGTGTGCAACTGACCAATGCTAAATAAGAAACAAACCCCAAACTCCTTTGCTTTAATTTTTTTGTCTGGCCAGCAAACCAACTTAACGAATTATTTTATTTTTATAGAAGAGATTTGCAAAGTAGATTGCCATCTGTAATTTTTTTTTTAACCCAGCACTCAGTAGCATAATTGGCTAAAATTTTGTTGTTGATAGAATCCTAATGATAATTACAAATGGAAGAGAAAACGGGGATATTGAAATCTGAGTGATTTGAAGCAGCATTTTTAAAGCCATGGCAGAATAATTCTGCTATGTAGACTTGCCTTCTAGCTTCCTTTTCTCCCAGAATTCAGATTTGTGGCAAGCACAGGTGGGTATTTCAGCTTTATAGATTTAATTTTCATTACGGATTAATGGGGAGGGAGTTTGGGGGGGAAGAAGGGAGTGAGGGAGAGGGAGAGAGAAAGAAAAGCAGCTTGCAGTTGGAGCATGCTCCATGGGGCCAGCAGTCCAGAGAAGATATCAAAATCACATTGTTCTGACTTCCAGGGTCTGTGCTAAGCTAAGCTCTTAGGAGAAGAAAGAAAATGTGAGTTCTTTTTTTTCTGAAGTTCACTACCTATTTTCATACATCCATTTAAGAAATATGTATTGAGGGGCGCGTCGGTGGCTCAGTCTGTTAAGTGTCTGCCTTCAGCTCAGGTCATGATCTCAGGGTCCTGGGATCAATCCCCAGGGCAAGCTCCCTGCTCTGCGGGGAGTCTGCTTCTCCCTCTGCCCTCCCTCCCCCCGCTTGTGCTCTCTCTCTCTCTCTCTCTCTCTCTCTCGCTCATTCTTTTTCTCTCTCTCGGATAAAATCTTAAAAAAAGAAAGAAATATGTATTGAGTATTTAATGCCAATAATTACAAAGTTATTAGCCTGAAAGAGCAATTTCATTACCAAAGGGTAAATACCATCATTGAAGAATGGCATTCTTGGGTTCTGACCCTTTGTTCTGATAGAAGGATTAAGTAAGATTCTGCTGAGACTAAATGCTGCCTTGGAGCAAGGGAGATAGGACCATCATTAATTATCTTTGACCATTTGTTTTGGTCAAATATGCTAGTTAGCATCAAGATTTACCTCAGCTTCTCCATTCTCCCTTCAACCAGATATTCAGCTCAAGTTGTAAAATGTCGACAAATTCAGATACAATCCTTACATATTTTCCATTCAATCAGGATTCCCACTGTCCTTAGAATGAAACACAAATGCTTCTCTAGGGCTGATTGGCTTTCTGGTCTTATTGGCTTTCCCATAACATTCTGAGTTATTTTATTTTATTTTTATTATGTATTTATTTCTTTTCTACGTGCTCTGTTCCCTCTATCTGAAATACTCTCAATTCAATCTTCATGGCTTAGCTCAAATGTTATTTCCCCAGAAACCGTCCCTGAGAAGCTTCCCTTGAGACCTTTCCTCACCTTTTTACTGACTAGCGCCTCACTCTGCTTTATTTTCTTCGTGGCACTTATCTTTACTTGAAAATTCTTGTCTCTTTGTTTGTTCACTTGTTTGGTGCCCATCTTCTGTTGCTAAAATGTAAAAAATATGAAAGCATGAACCTCATTTCTCTTCCCCATTGCTGTGTTTCCCGTGCCTCTGATGGTGTGTGCCACCTATTTGCTGAATAAGAGGAAGTTTAGGAAAAAATCCTTGATTGAGATCTCTGTTCACAAGGCCTCTGGTTATTGAAGCATCTTATCTCTTCTCTGTTTTTCAGGTCCTGACAGTTTAAGTCACTCAGTTCTTAGCTATTTTCCCAGATTTGGGGATCCCACCTCACTCTAACTTCTGGTGCCTCTGTCCTCTGACCTTTGCTCATTTCCTTGGCACAAGCCCTGTGGCTGACTTTAATACTCCCTCTGCCGGATGCTCCCAGCCAGACCCGCATGGACCAACTTAATTTCTCGCCATGGCTTCTAATGCCTGATGTAGCTATGGGAAGATAGAAGAAAAAGCCTGGATTTGAGTCTGAGTCTCGTGCCACTCTGTGACCTTTGGGCAAATCATTCAAAACATGAAACCTTTCTGCAGCAGTGTTTTCTGAGAGGCTGGATGCGGGATGGAAGAGAGAGTGGGAAGGAGACTCCCAGGTGTTTGACCTGAGTAAACAGAGCTTTATTTACCCAAGTGGAGGTAACTGCTGGGGCAGGAGGCCTGGCTGGGGAAGAAGGGCACAGCTGCATTTGGGAGGTGTGAATTTCAAAACAGCAATTAGACATACAAACTTAGAAGGCAGCTGCTATGTAAGTCTAGATGTTAGGAGAGAGGTCTGGGCAAGAGGTACAGTTTTAGAATCTTTAACATACTGGAAGTATTTAATGCCTCAAGACTGCATGAGATCACCTACTGTCACCTACAGCAATAGAAAGAAAGAAAGAAAGAAGAAAGAAAGAAAGAAAGAAAGAAAGAAAGAAAGAAAGAAAGAAAGGAAGGAAGGAAGGAAGGAAGGAAGGAAGGAAGGAAGGAAGGAAGGAA